>NW_007245705.1:399259-408551 GCF_000164805.1 Carlito syrichta
TCTGTCGGGGGATGGGAAAACACTTCTTATCTACAGGGTGCCTGAAGGAAACGTCATTGTACACCTACCCTTAACTGTACCCCACAAAACCATAATAAAAACTACTGATTAATGAAAAAAAAAAAAAAACAATTTTCAGTCAAAATGGGATCAGGTCAGTCAGACATGCCTCATTATACACCCTACTTTTTGCAGTTTAAACACAGCTGACAAGAATTAATGTTAAAATAGAGACCATAAGACTGACAGAAGAGACTTTTTATGGCAATTAAGTAAGTAACCAAATATAAACAGGACTTAATGATTCAGAGACCTGCTAATGTCCATCCATATTGCCTCAGCCCCTAGAGAAGGATTCGGCAAGGGGTCCAAGCACTCTTGCATATTCCTGAGCACATTATCGAGAGTTCCCTGATCTTCTATGAACTCCCAGTAAATAGCTTCGGGGGGTCCTTGACTTCCCTGCAGTCAATACCCAAAGACGTCAATCCCCATTTACTACCTTTCCTAACATGGGTTTGAACAATATAGTATCAGTGTAATCATTAGTCTTGTGATTCATATAACTTTTGCATCAATGTAATGGTAAGTCTTGCGATTTGCATAACTTTTGCATCGCGTGATGTCTTAGGCCTTATAAACTTCCTTTACTCTAAGTGTCATTACCTAAATGTAAAATGCGGCTGTAACTTGAGTTCAGTGCTCTGCTGGTTACATGGCTAATGTATAGGTACCGACTACTCTGGATGATAAAAGTGGACTGCAAGGCCTGAAGGGTGGGCAGAACCATTTTAGAAAGACCTCTAAACACCTCTGGTCTGACTCTGCTCCCTGGATTCGAACTCAGAAATAAACTTCTTTTTCTTTTTTTTGAGTTGGAGTCTCACTCTGTTGCCCAGACTGGAGTGCAGTGGCCGCTCCTGGCCACTGCAGCCTTGACCTGCTGGGCTCTGGCGATCCTTCCACCTCAGCCTTCCGAGTAGCTGGAATTATAGGCATGCGCTACCACGCCTGGCTGACTTTTTGATTTATTGTAGAGATGAGGCCTCGCCGAAACTTCTTTCTACCAGTTCCCTGTCCCTTGATTTATCGGTATCAAGGGTGAGCAGTGGAATGTTACTCAGACCATAACATTAAGATCGTGCCAGGCAAGGGTTAAGTCATGCATTTCCCCCCCCCCACACACACACCCACACACACTTAAAAAATAAACCATGTTCTAGACTGGGTGCAGTGATTCACGCCTATAATCCCAGCACTGTGGGAGGCCAAGAGGGGAGGATTGCTTGAGCCCAGGAGTTCAAGGCCAGCCTGGGCAGCCTCGTCAGACCTCATCTCTACAAAAAAATAAAAAACTAGCCCAGGTGTGTGGCACATGCCTGCAGTCCCAGCTTCTTGAGAGGCTGAGACACAAGGCTTCCTTGAGTCCAGGAGGTCAAGGCTGCAGTGAGCCGTGAACGTGCCACGGCACTCCAACCTGGGTGACACAGTGAGACCCTGGCTCAAAAATGTAAAAAATAAACCACATTCTAACTGCCACATTCTTTTTCTCTAGTAGCTAAACAATGGTAGCTGACCACCAGACACTGACTAATTGAGCGGACCCTCTGTTCCACAAGCCAAAACTGCAGCTTTGATTGGACAAGACACTGGTTTTAATAACTTTCTTCCCATAAGAAGACCACGACCATGGCCTGGTTACAGATGGTTCACAGAAGCTGCATACTTGAGTGCCTACATGTCACCGCTTCACCTTATGATGCATAGAACCTAACGGTGATACACTTACACCATGTGTTGTATGTAGCATTTGCTCAACACGCATGTGTCAGGACTAGGACCGCCTTCATGAATATTCATAGGTCCTTTTGTAATCTGTTGAATATATAAACTTGGCCAACCCAGTCAGCTTAAGTTCCTATCTTCCCCTTCCCTCCCTAAAAGTTCCTGTCTCTGGTCTATGCTGGAGGCCACACTTCATAGCATTTAGGATGGCCACCCTGCAGCCCATATGACCTTTGTTAGAAATAATCTCCTCTCCAAATTGATGCAACCCTTGTGTTGTTTTTTTTTTTTTTTAGTTTACAGTAGTAAGCAAAATACCACTGTGTGTGACTGGAGTTTGATCCCTCCGCAGTATTCTGCTGAAGGTGGAGGGAACTGAGATACTGATACACTAACTACCAGCAGTTGTTGGTTGCAGGCTGCTCCCAGGCTGTGTTCTTCTCCCATGCACAGGTGGGCAAGGCTGACTCTGGTGGCCGAACGACCCGAAAAAAGATAGGTGCTGGTGTGACCCACAAGCACTGCAGAGGTAAGAGTAAAATGTGTTTGCCCCTAGACACTTTTACAGGGGACAAATGGGGAAGATAAGCTTGAAGACATGAGGAAAACCCAGAGAAGTAAATGGAAAGTGAAATTGATTAAATCACAAATGGAAGGATGCCTGACAGCTGGTCCTTCTGCTGCCAGTCCTTGCTTTTGGCTTAACTGGGCCTTGTCTTACACTCTTTCCATCTCTGGTTTACTCTTCCCTTATCTCTTCTGCCTATAATGCCCATAGTTTGTAGGCATTACAAGGGTTACTGCAGGTGCTTATGATGAATCTGAATTTGGCTTTGCTGGCAAGATGCCATAAAGATTCATTTTCAGGTTGGCTCGGTGGCTAGCCTGTAATCCCAGCACTTTGAAAGGTCGAGGCAAGTGGATTACCTGAGCCTGCGGGTTTCAGACCAGCCCGGGCAACTTGGTGAGATCTCGTCTCTACATGAAAGAAAAAAAATTTAGCCGGAAATGGTAGCACATGCCTGTTCCGGCTACTTGGAAGGCTGAGGTGGCAGGATCGCTAGAGCCCAGGTTGATGAGTGTGCCACTGCATTCCAGCCTGGACAACAGAATGAGACTCCAACTCAAAAAAAAAAAAAAGATTCATTTTCATCTCACTAGGAAGCTCAGACCGTACCCTTCAGCCCTAAAATTCTGTGATTCTGGGACAGACATCAGGATTCTAGTAACAACAATACGCAAAGAAATATAGTCCCTTAGACTTAAAAATGTCATAGATGTCATAAATTAGGGACTCTGGCTGGGTGCAGTGGCTCACACCTGTAATCCCAGCACTTTGGGAGGCCAAGGCAGGAGGATTGTTTGACAAGACTGCCATCTCTACAAAACATATAAGCATTAGCCAGGCATGGCGGTGCACCCCTGTAGTCCTAGCTACTCAGGCGACTGAGGCAAGAGGATGGGTTTAATCGAGACTGCAGTGAACTATGCTACACCACTGCTTTCCAACCTGGGTGACAGAGCGAGATCTTGTCAAAAAAACACAACAAAAAAATAGATTCTAAAAATTAAAAACCTGTACTGGTGACATTCAGAGTGAGCGTATTCTAGAGACCTTCACTAGCTATTGGACAATTTTGTATTCTAGGTCAGCTTCCACTCTTACATACGGGTATAGACCCATAAGACAAACTTTAAAAGGTATTAGCAATACTTTATTGAATATGTTAACTGACAATGGTGGTTAATCAATAAAAAGCAGTCATCTTTTACTTGATAACTTCACTTTTAAACTCCTATAAATATAAACTGCATCTCACTCCACTTTTTGTTTCCACCGGTTGGAATGATAATTAAAACATGTTGAAGTTCTTCATATTCAGTCATCCAATGCCACTCCAAAAATGATCAGTCAAGTGCGGCAACTTACCTGGGCATTACATTTGCCAAGGAGTGTCCTGAATGTTTGGCTTTCGCCTTCTTAAGATACTGAAAATCGAGTTATATAAAATAGGTGTGTTTTCCTTTTTAATGTATATTTTTTAAAAAATCCAAAACGCTCTCCTCTACCAAAATTCCTTTATTTATTTGTTTTTTTTAGGGTGAAATGAAGTGAATAAGTTTTTGTTTGTTTTTTATGATCCAGTCAACGAAGACTCCCACTGGTATGTTCCGCCGTTTTCTGGAAGCTGACTATGTGGCACAGTCCACGGTCTGCCTTGACTTCGTTAATTCTCGTTTCAGCTTTTCAAAGCACACAAACATAATGACGTTCCAGGATGCGAGTCGCAAGAAGGAAGGCACAAATCTAGAAAAGCACATGCCACCATTCCATTAGTGTGTTGGAAATTCTTATGGTTCAGGCGGCTTATGTGTCTCATTTTGCTGCTCCTCAAATAAGGATACTTAAAAGCACCCATTTTTCATCTTTCCCTCCTCTACCAAACATGAAGTTTCCTCTAGATGGCCTATACAACTTCTAAACAACACCACCTGATGATCACACGGGTACAAATCCATAGACCACCTTCATTACCACCAAGCCAAAGAATGCTTTCTGTTTTCTGACATTACCTTTTTCGAAACTGTCTCCTTTGTGAGAAGAGGGAAAATGTTTGCTTTGATTTGCTTTACTTTCTGAACGGGAGGGAGGAAACTACTATAAAAGGAAGAGGAGAAAGCCAAGAAGTGGCAAGTACATCATATTCCAGGGTCAAGAAATCACTGCTATCTCCATCTTGGCAATTCTTATGCTTTGAGAAACTATCAAGTGTTTAAATGGTTTTTATTTTGTTTGGGGGCTTTTGGGGTTGTTTTTAAGAATTCTGACAAACTGTGCAGACCAAATGATTGATTTTAAATTTCTATTTGCAGCAGGGAAATGTTCTAGGAGAAAAAGATCTTATCAGTTAAATCTGCCTTGGATAGATTTTTAAAAAGAAATCTGGCCTATAAAATACACCTCCCTCCACCCCAATTTTTTCCCCCTTCAGGTCTTTTAATATGTTTCTTTTGACTCCAGGATGTATGGATTTCTTATTGTGAAAAAATATAAATACATAAAAGTTACCATTTTAACCATTGTTAAATGTACGTTTCTGTAGTGTTAAGTACACTCACATTGTGTATAACCATCACCACCATCCATCTTCAGAAACTCTTTGTGACCTAACACAGAAACTCTGCACCTATTAAACAATAACTCCCATGTCCCCCTACCTCCAGCCCTTGGTGACTTCTATTCTACTTTCTGTCTCTATGAATTTCACTATTCTCAGTACCTCATTTAAGTGGAATCATACAGTATTTGTCCCTTTATGTCTGGCTTATTTACTTAGCATAATGTTTTCAAGTTTCACCCATGTTGTACTTTGTCTTCCCAAAAGGTTTTTAAATTTGAAAATAAAATGTAGTAGTTAATGATTTAATAACCGGCATATCTATTTTAAGTTAATGTTACAAATGCCCTTCATTTGTATTAATGGTCAAGTATGGATTATGGTGAATTGCAACTTTTCTTTTTATATAATGTGTGTGATGTATCCATGCTTATTTTATAAGGCTTAAGGCATTGCCTTATCATTTTGAAGGGTTATAGAACATTATCATTTAACCACTAGTATAACCCTTGTTGAATATGTCCACAAATTAGTTTATACAATATTTTCTTAGGAAGGTATATAATGCAATGTAATATTGCATTATGGGAAAATGTGACCTATTATATGCTTCTAGTTTCTAGGTAAGTGTGACAATTACTCAAACCATGTAATTTTCTGCATCTATTTTCTAAATCGGTAGTAATAACTTTTTTCTAGTTTTTGCTTTAATGCAATTTTAAAAATTGAGTCCATCAAAGTAAAATAGTGACAACCAAATCTTGTTTGCACGTAGCTTTCTATTATGCTTTCTCTTCACTGTATAATTCTTTTGCCCAGAGAGGACAAAGTTCTGGCAACATTTCCAATAGATTGGGACCAATGGACAGGGCACTGATTTCGAATGAGCCTCAGATAAAGGTTGAGAAACTTTAATATCACAGCTTGTTATGTTCTGGCATGGTGAAACTGGTGTATTGTAGAATCTGTGTCAAGGAAAAGGCGAGCTTTGGGCACCTTCCCTACCTTAGGGAATGAATTTCTCTCTTTCTCTCTCTGTCTCTCTCTCTCTCTAATTTACTTTCTAAATAAACTATATTTTCCAATCTAAAAAAAAAGGAAAACTCAATGCGAAGCACCCTGCATATATTAAGGCCGGTAAGCTAACTACCAACTATTTAGGTGATGTGGAGTCCTAAAGTACGCAGACAGCCTGAACACATATGAATTCAGATGATCATAGCTTACCCTTTGAAAAAAGCTGTCGGTCCTTCGTTGGTGAGCATTGTCATTGCACAGCTAGGCACACTTGTGTACTGTCCTGGTGTAGAGTTAATAAACCTGGTTTTCACCACATCCGCCGGGGAGGACAGAAGTGTTGTGCAAAATCCAGCAATGAGAGCTGACACCAAGTGGCAGGGCACGTCATCTAAAATGCATCAAGAAAACAGGTCAACAGCAGACTTTTGAGGGCTTGTAGTTTTCAGTTATCTGTCAGATCCCTGTAAACCTATTGATAACAGGTCAATGTGGATGTCTTATAAATAAACAGAACATAAGAAAGGTTATATTTACAGTAGAAAAAGGTGATAAATTTTGTAAGGGGCATAATGAATTGTAAACACTTCAACAAAATAACCTGTCAATTTTCTCTCTGCCCTTAGGGCCAGGGATAATGCCTAATACAAAGGGGACCCAAAAAACCCAGAATTTATAAAAAATGGTGTATTTATTCTTACATGTTTCAACTTCAGTCACCTTCAAAGTACTCTGTTTGATGCGATACACCTATTATCAGACTTTTTTCACTGCTCAAAACAGTTTTGGAGTTAAACATTTTGATGTCTTTTAGCACTTCTGTTGTTTTTTGTTTCACCTCGGCAAAACGTTTCCCTTTGAGGCCCTTTTTCATCAGGGGAACAACAACAACAACAAATAAGTCGCTCAGGGAGAGATCAGATGAATAGGGAGGGTGGGGCATGGGAGTCATGTTGTTTTGGGTCAAAAACTGCTGAATACTCAGTGTGGCATAGGCAGGTATGCCTGTAAATCATCCATCATGAAATTAGCAAACACAATAAAAAAAAAAAAAAAAAAAAAAAAAAAAAATTCACTGAAGCTGAACACAGCCTCCCCTAGCAATGCTAGCTGGTACGGATGCCGATGGGTTTCTAGAACACTTACCTAGTGGGAGAAGCCCGCCTTCCAAAAAATAATGCTGGGGTTTTTTGGGTCCCCCCTTATCTATGGGCATTTAATACTTTTTTTGAACTAAAGTCATTATCCAAGGAAAATTTCAATGTCTCTAGAAACTCTTAGAATATTATTTTTTAAAGAACCTATCTTATGGTACCACTTTTTGGATAAAACCATTGAGAAGCCCCTTACATAACTGGCTGTTTTGGATATAGGGCAGGATGGACTGACTTACCTTCTGAATTCTGCTGTACAAAGAAGAGGATTCTAACAAAAGCCCCACATATTCATGTTAAATGAGAATAATGCTGACATAGAATGAGATGCATGCTGTTTTTGTTGCAGCAAAACTTCTTAAATGTAAGGTTTGGTTCTTTCTCTGCTTCTAAGTAAGTGTCATAAAATGTTGGAAATTACTTAATTTTGAAAAAGAGAAACCTATTAGAGTTAAGAGATGGAGCATAGTGTGACTACAGAAACTCCCAACTGAGATTATAAAGACACAGACCTGTTTGTTATACAAAATAAGAAGTTACCTGCCATCAATTTGTTTTTCACAAGCGTCTCCTTCATGAGGTCATAGGTCACCAGCTCTGTGCAATTGATGATGATATTTCTCATCAGATTGGGTGTCGTCCCTAGGGGAAAAAAAAGAAGAGAATGTTGACTAACTCTGTTTTGTGATAAAGTGAGAATTGGATATATGTGTCCTGATGATTATAACATCCACCTTGCAGTTAGTTACCTTTCCAAAGCCCCGTCAAGCCTTCTGTCGTTGCTATGATTCTGTAAGCATTGTAAGTCCCCGTGTAGCGAGGTTTGGGACCGTGCAGGTGACTCTGCGCTTGGAGTCTGACTTTCACCACCTCTGTGGGTTGCCCGATGAATACTGCCACTCCTCCCGTTGTCAGACCCGCCGAAATCTTGTTTCCTAAAGTAGCAGTTGCTATCCAGAGAGAAAAATAGATTGATTAAGAAAAAAGAATTCAAGACCCAGAATGCAGTCATGTCTTTTTAATGTACAGTGGTTCTCCTTTTCATATTCTTATACCTCTTTCATTTCCCTGATGCTTGTCCTTGGGTTGATCAAGTACTAAATATGTCCCAACTCATCGTAGAATAGAAAACTTCAGTTGTCTGAAATGTTTTAAAAATGAAAACTTCCAAGGAAAAAGAAAACACAATGCCTATTTAAACAGTGGCTTGGTTCTTTTCTGTATTCAGCTAAGCTCTCTTTTTCAATATTTAATTGTACCACCAAGGATGCTTGGTCTTCCTCCCATGAACGATAATGTTAATCACCAAATTTAGTGGTCTTAGGATGTCCCAGTACAAGACATCAAACAGTGTTAGGTGACACCATGTGAAGGGGACAAAAACAAGAAGCAGCAGATAAAAGAGTGACTTTTAATTTTGAAAAAAAATTAGTTTATATTACTCAAGATAGATGTCATTTAATACAAATAGTCTTGAAGCCCAATATTTCTATAATTAAATAAATACAAAGTTCTGGTTCAAAAACATTTACTCTTCAAGGACTTTCTCAGTCTCTCTGATTCTGTTTCCTAATCTGTCAAACAGGGATAAAAATATCTACCTCATGGAATCGTTGTGTGAGTGAAAATACAGGGGGTCCCAAAAAAGTATACACAATTTAGGAAATGAAAAAAATTGTGTTAAAATTGTAATACTCAATATATATCAACAACAAAAGATGAACACAAGTCACATTTAACTTCTGCAATGGCAAGAGGTGCCCCACGTGGTCCCCATGAGCATCCAGACACTTATGATGGCAAACTACTGTAGGACTTAGTACTGGGTGAGGCCTCCTGAATCTTCCCTTCTGCACGTCACACAGGACCATGCATCTCAAACTCATCACGAATGTGTGTGATTGTTAGGTGTGTTGGAGGTTCTGTTGCATACTCACGCCTTCATGGTCATTGTACTTCCACAACATTCTCAAATTTCAAATACCACTTCAAAATGGTCTTGAATGACAACCATGCTCTCGCCATTTTCTTTGACTGTTCTGCTGTCTCACGGTGACACTAGCATTCATTTGATTACCATCATCTTTTGAGTGAAGTCATACTATCTACACATGGCTACCGTAATTGAATTCAAAAGTAATACATAGATAACAGGTCTTTTTATTTTATTTTATTTTTTTGAGTTGGAGTCTCACTCTGTCTCCCAGACTGGAGTGC
>NW_007245705.1:408571-414848 GCF_000164805.1 Carlito syrichta
CTCAGCCTTCCGAGTAGCCGGAATTATAGGCATGTGCTACCATGCCCGGCTGATTTTTTGATTTACTGTAGAGATGAGGTCTCACTGCCCAGGCGGGTCTCGAACCCGCGGGCTCAGGCAATCCTCTCACCTCAGCCTTCCAAAGGCGCGGGATTACAGGCTGAGCCACTGAGCCCGGCTGAGAACAGCTCTTAAAATGTGTATATTTTTTGGCACCCCTGGTAATATCTACAAAGCACTTACACTGGCACAAAGAAAACACACAAAACTGGCAGCAACTTTTTTCATGACTCTTATGATCTTACTCTTCTCATGATACACCACCAGGAGTTGAGCCCATGATTGGCTGTCTTGTGATTGGCAATGTCATGTAGTTGCAGTTGTTTTCACTTAGGACCCACATTTGTCATCTTATCTTGATTTACTTGCCCTATCCTCTAATCATCAACCCTCCAACTCTCTCATTTGCCTTCGTGTCTTAGTCAAACTCCTGGGAAGAGTGGCTATGTATACATTTTTTTAAGAACTAAAATAAATTCATTTACAAAATATAGTTTTTGTCTTTACTTCTCAAAGCCCATTTCCTCCTTAATCCTCTATAATTTGACACACCTACTTTTGGCTAAAAAACCAGTGAGCTTCTATCCGTTAGATACAATGACCATGTTTCAGATCTCTCCTCTCTGTTTGACCCTAATGGTTAGTCCCTCTGTGGCCTCCCGGAATATAGCCTTGACCTTTCTCCTAAACTCCTGCCTACTGGACGTTACCTGTTGACATGTACCAACTTCTTTCGTATTCCCTCCCTCAATAAATGGTATCTTTAACCAGAAACTTGAAAGTCAACTCGTATTCACAACCTTCCCTTATGCTTTGCTTCCAATTGTTCACCAAGTGCAGTCAATTACACTTCCTAACTCTTTCTGACAGACCTATTTTCTCCTTCATTATTGCCAGAGCTTTGGGGGCATAACCTGATTATTCTTTACTTTCTAACTTACCCCTTTTTAACCTGTTTTCTATACATATACTCAGTACTACTGTCAAAGTGATCATTTGAAAATATGAATTGTAAGCCGGGCTTGGTGGCTTAGTCTGTAATCCCGTGCTTTGGGAGGCTGAGGTGAGTGGATTGCCTGAGCCCGCGGGTTTGAGATCCACCCGGGCAACTTGGCGAGACCGCATCTCTACAATAAATCAAAAAATGAGTCGGGCATGGTAGTGCGCACCTGTAGTTCCAGCTACTTGGAAGGCTGAGGTGGAAGGATCGCCGGAGCCCAGCAGTTCGAGGCTGTGGTGACCAGGAGCGGCCACTGCACTCCAGTCTGGGTGACAGAGTGAGACTCCAATTCAAAAAAAAACTATGAATTGTTTATGCCACCACCTGCTTAACATTTTGACAATGACTTCCCACCACTGAAAGGATGAAAACCCAAACTCCTTAGCATTGCCTGGCGAGGCCTTTTGTGATCTGGCTCCTTCCTGCCTTTCTGGCCTCATCTCTCCCTCCTCACCAGCATGTCTGCCTTTTATTCCCTTTATGTTCTTTTCACCCCTCTCTGAGTCTTTGTACATGACTTTCACTCTATTTGGAAGGTCTTTTTCACCGCTTTGCCTGGTTTGCTCCCACCAGTCCTTCATGACTTGACTCAGGCTTTAACCCCTCAGGAAGATTTTTTGCATGACCATGCCTCCTTGGATAAGCTAAATATTCCTCCTCAATGCGCCCACTACCTTGTACTTACAGTCAGTCATGAGCCACAAAACAACGCATATGTGATGGGGGTCCCATAAGATGGCAATGGAGCTGATGTCTAGTAACATGGTAGCCATCATAATGTTGTAGCGCAATGCGTTACCTTTTCTATGTTTAGGTCTATTTAGATACACAAATCCTCCCCCATTGTGCTACAACTGCCTACAATATGCAGTACAGTAACGTGTTGAGCCAGTTTCTAGCCTAGGAGCATCAGGCTATCCCACATTGCTTAGATATGTACTAGGCTATCCCACCTAGGTTTGTGTAAGTACACTCTGATGTTTACACGTTCACACGACAAAATTTCCTAATGATGCATTTCTCAGAATGCACCCCTGTTGTTAAAGCTTGACTGTACTTGTAACACAGTATGTGTCATGGGATATGTTCATCTATTCACTTTTTCTCTACACATATCCCATACTCTGAACTATAAGCTCTGCCTAGAGATACATGTGACACAGTAATTGGCACATGGCAAACAGCTTACTAAAATAGCTGAATAGAATGAACACAGAACATAGAATACTGGCAAAACAGATCTTATTAATTTGGTGCCTGGAGCCATGATTTTCCCACCGTCCTCTAGCCTGGACAACAGAGTAAGACCCTGACTCAAAAAAAAAAAAGAGTCACAGACACAAAAAAGTGAACTTAAGCTGTAGTAAGTTTGTTTCAGGGAAAAAGAAAAGGAAACACATTTTTCTCGAGTACCCAGAAATTGGTTAGATCATTCGATCTGTGATGCAAACCACCTGAATGGGCAGCTTTATGTCCTTTGTGTTTCTTCTCTTGCTGTATCTATAAATATGAAAAGACAGTTTTGGATCAAGAGCCATCTGGACTTTATCGTCACTTTGCTTTGAAAGTACTTGTTTGGATACATTTACCTTATATAGTTCTATAAGCAATATTTATAAATCACCCTGTAAAGCCAGAGTATTCAGAGATTATGCAAAGCAGAAATGATGAAATTGACCAAGGTAGTCACTGACTGCATTCATTTCACCATCAGCGTCTTATATCTAGCTTGCCTGCTCCCTAGGAAAGGGCCTCTGTTATTTACTAGCTATGTGATTTGGAGCATGCTACTTAACTTCTCTGATGCTCAGCTAACACTTTTTACTCACAGCTTTGCTGTGTGGCTTGAGTGATGGATAGAATCACATACAAAATGCAGGGTCGGCAGTGCATAATGGTCAGAGCCAGCCTGACCCTTTCTGGTTGTGTGACCTTGAGCAAGTTATGACACTGCTCTGTGCTCGGATTCCCATTTGCCAAAGGATAGCCATACTAGAATCTTTCCAGCTGTGATGTACCTTAGAACAGTGCCTAGTAAGTACTCCTATAAACATGAGCTAAGCTGGCACTCCAGAAAGATTTGTTTCCTTTTCTTTTTCCTGGAAACAAACTCACTACAGTGTTAGTCCTCCTTTTTGTGTGACTGTTTTTTTTTTTTTTTGAGTCAGAGTCTTACTCTGTCATCCAGGGTAGAGCATGGTGGGACAATCACTGCTCACTGCAGCCTCAAATTCCTGGGCTCAGGAGATCCTTCTCTTCTGAATAGCTGGGACTACAGGTGTGCACTGCCATACCCGGCTAAGTTCTTGATTTTTGTAGAGACAAGGTCTCACTATGTTGCCTACGCTGGCTTCGAATTCCTGGGTTTAAGCAATTCACCTGTCTTGGCCCCCAAAGTGTTGGGATCACAGGCATGGACCACTGTGCCCAGCTGACTTTTTCTTCTCTGATCTTCCCAGCACTAGAGGCCTTACAAGGAAACTTTAAAAGGAAGTGAGAGGTCTTTTCCTGTCCTGTCAACTCTTCTCACAAAGTCTGACTTTCTTTCCTTCAAACAAAATGGCTTCAACCTTTATTGTTTATCAAAAAAGATCAGGGTTTTTCTGGTTCTCAACCTGAGGATTAAGATTCAGGGGACCATGATCATCCTCATTTGGATTTTTTACTTAAAATTTTTTTTTTTAAGAGACAAGGTCTCACTATGTTGCCCAGGTTGTTCTTTAACTCCTGCGCTCAAGCAATTCTCCTGCCTCCACCTCCCAAAGTGTTGGGATTGCAGGAATGAGCCAATAGGCCCAGACCTCATTTGGATTTCTGACAAGCTCCATAGATGTTTCTGATACACTTTGCCACTTGGGAAACTTCGAGTTAAACATTATTTTGTAGCCCATCTGTGCTCTCCAGGCAGAGATCCAAATTAGACACAAAACTTTTATGACTGCCTGGGTGATTTTTTATAAGTATAAACCTGCATCTTCAAAATCAATTTTGCACATTTTTTTTCTTCTATGAACAATGAGGAGAAGGGAAGAGTTCAAATATGGATGCTTTCTTGCTAACATATTCTAAAGCCCAGTTTTGGACAGAGTGGAGCCCAGGGCTTTTTGGTCCCTCCGGGGAACACGCATTGCTTACTTTCTGACCCTGAGAAGAACTCCTGGACCGTGTCATAGAGGCCAATCCTCAGGGAGGCGAAGCTGACTTGTCTCTGAAGGCCGGCAGGCAGCCCGCTGTAGAGTTTCACTGGGCCTTCTGTTTTTGCCAGGGTGGTGATGGTTCCCAGGACACCTTTATACTTCACAGGACTGTTGATCGGGCATTCGCCTTGGACCTGGAAACAGAAAGGTGCAGGTCAGAGGGATGTGAACATTGAATGGTGGGACCTACTTGGTGAGGAGACAGTGAGGCTGGCATCAGGGCTGTCCTCTATGGAGACTCTTAGGCCAAGGCTTTCCTACTGTGTTCTTGTTTTCAGTTTCCCTTCTCAGCAACATCTTCACTATCCTATTCTTTCTTTCTTTCTTTCTTTTTTGAGTTGGAATCTCACTCTGTTGCCCAGACTGGAGTGCAGTGGCCGCTTCTGGCCACCACAGCCTCGACGTGCTGGGCTCTGGCGATCCTTCCGCCTCAGTCTTCCAAGTAGCTGGAATGACAGGCGTGCGCTACCACACCCAGCTAATTTTTTTTTTTTTCCGATTTATTGTAGAGATGAGGTCTCACCAAGTTGCCCAGGTGGGTCTTGAACCCCCCGGCTCAGGCAATTCACTCACCTCAGCCTCCCGGAAATTCCTGAAAAAACAGAATCATCTTTTGGAGGGTGATCTCCCTGTAGTACAGGCTTCCACCACTAGGTCAGTGTTGTAGGAACTCATCAGCATCAGTGTATCAACTGATGTGGGAGGCTGTGTTTGGCTTCAGTGAACTTTTTTTGGGGAGATTCTTTCAACGCCTTTGTCCATTTTATGATGGGTGATTTAGATGAACAATCTGCCCATGCTGTGCTGAGTGTTCAGCAGTTTTTGACCCAAAACATCATGACCCCCACGCTCCACTCTTCTATATATCTGATCTCACCTCATCGACTTTTTCTTTTGTTTCCCTGGATGAAAAAAGTCCTCAAAGGGAAACATTTGCCCATGTGGCAGAGGTGAAACAAACAAACAAAAAAGGCAGAAGCACTAAAAGACAGCAAAATAGATGAGTTCAAAGACTGGTTTGAGCAGTGGGAAGAGCATCTCGATAGGGTATTGCATCAAATGGAGAGTACTTTGGAGGTGACTGAGGCTTAAACATGTAAGAATAAATACACAATTTTTAATAAGTAGATTCCATTTGTTGGGTCCCCCCTTGTATAAAGAAAGGGGGGCTGGCTGCATACAGACATTCTGAACATGTCCCCTTTCCCATGAACTCCTATAAGACCCCTAAGGATGGGATGATACCCCTGCAGAATCCAGAAGAAAGGACAAAGTGCCTGACTAGTCTACTCAGGAGAGGCTGATATTCTCAGTCCTGCACCGTAACATTTGGGAGTGTTTGGCAGTAGTCACTGGCAGGCAACCCGTCATCCATGACCCTTGTGGGTCTTCAGTTAATCACAAGAAAAGTTCCAGTTTCAGCCGGGCTCGGTGGCTCAGCCTGTAATCCCGCGCCTTTGGGAGGCTGAGGTGAGTGGATTGCCTGAGCCCGCGGGTTCGAGACCCGCCTGGGCAGCGAGACCTCATCTCTACAAAAAATCAGCCGGGCGTGGTAGCGCGTGTCTGTAGTTCCAGCTACTTGGAAGGCTGAGGCGGAAGGATCGCCGGAGCACAGCGGGTCGAGGCTGCGGTGGCCGGGAGCGGCCACTGCACTCCAGTCTGGGCGACAGAGTGAGACTCCAACTCAAAAAAAAAAAAAAAAAGAAAAGAAAAGAAAATTTCCAGTTTCCCATCGCCCAGCCCTGGGACAAGGCCAGCCTGTGTTAGAGGGTGGCATCCTGTCCTCCCCAGCTGAGGAAGGGTGGTCCAGCCAAAGCAGAGGACCGAAGGGAGGTGCTCCACGGGTGTCCCCTTTCTGACCTGGGACTCTCACCGGCCCCCTCTGGCTACCTGCAGCCGGACTTTGGCCGTGTCCAGCGGGAAGGTGATCACGTCTGCCAGGCAGGCCGCCGCCCCAGCTGAGAAGATCTTGACCCCCATGGTGGGGTGCACGTCGGAGGCTGTCAGGCCCACCATCTTT
>NW_007245705.1:415424-477703 GCF_000164805.1 Carlito syrichta
GCGACCTAGTGATCCTGGTGAAAGGTCCCGCCGGCTGGAGTTCCCCCCAGAGAGGGGACACGGGGATCCCAGGAGAGGGGACAGTGGGGGCTCCCAGGAGAGGGGAGAGTGAGGGTTGCCCCAGGAGAGGGGGGGAGTCCCAGGAGAGGGGAGAGTCGGGGCTCCCGGGAGAGGGGAGAATGCGGGTTCTCCCAGGAGAAGGGAGGAGGGGTTACCAGAAGAGGGGACCGTGGTGACTGTCCCAGGAGATGGGTTCCCCCAAAAGAGGCGAGAGTGGGGGCTTCCCAGAGAAGAGAGAGTGGGAACTCCCAGGAGAAGGAGAGAAGGGGTTGTCCCAGGAGAGAGGAGAGTGGGGGTTCCCAGGAGAAGGGACAGTGGGAGCTCTCAGGAGAGGGGAGATGGTGTGTGGGGAGTGTGGAGGGGTGGGGGGTTGTCTCGGGAGGGGAGAGTGGGGGTTGTCCCAGGAAAGATGGGATAGTGGGGTTTCCCAGGAGAAAGGGGAGTGAGGACTTCCAATAGAGAGGAGTGTGGGGGCTCCCAGGAGAGGGGAGAGAGGGAGCTCTCTTGTTCCTCTGACCTCCGGCATCTTGCTGGCACCTTCAGTCTTCTCTGCTTTCCCCTTCTCTCCTTTTAGCTTCTCCTCCTCCTCCCTCAGACTCCTTTCCAACCACCGCATTCAGACTTGAGAAAGTCCCATGTAGAAACCAAGAACACCCCAAACCTTCCAAGAGATGAAGTGCTTTGTTTGATCACTTTTTGAGAGAAGGTGTCAAATGAGATAACAGGAGACTAGAAAACAAATAGTAAATTACTCCAGCACTCGACAACATGAGGGCTCTCTGCTCCTTTGATTACATTTCTCAGTGCTGCAGTGCAGAGGACAGAGCAGAGTCTCTGAGCTCCAGGGGGTAGGGAGCACTGCCATCCACCAACCCTATGACCCCAGAAAGTCATCTTCACTCCAGCTTTTGTTTCCAACAGTGTGAAATGGAGCTCTCCCAGGTCTGAAATTCTGCTGCTGACTTACCTATAGTGATCAATGAAACACTGTGTGTTGGTTGTGGACAGGGAAGCTTTTCCCACTTCTGTCTTTGTGCAGATATTTATTTTGAGTGTTTATTCTTTTGAAAACGTTTTAAAGATGCCTTTAAAATATGTAGTGGGAATCATAGGAAAGAGGCAAAAATGGGGAAAAGAGGAAAGGTCAGGGCCCAGCTGGCCCCAGTTTCCAGGATCTTTCAGATAAGTTGAAAATCTTCTGGATATTACCAGAATCTACAGTTAGCTATCTGGGGCCTCTGGTACCCAACGCCAAATAAGCCCAAAGAAAGAGGGAGTGGAAGTCTGAGTGGTCTCCCGAAGCAGGGAAAATAAGACACAAAGCTCCTAGACAGTAGTTTCCTAATCCTCTGTAAGTAAAGACTGTGTGTACCATGCGTGAAGCCAGTCCCAAGCTGCTTCCAAGGGAGGTCAGGCTTGCTGGCTTGCCAAGGAAGGTAATGTTGACCATAGGGTAGGCTCTGGATAAATAGAGAGGAAAGGAGGAGTCAGTGGGGGTGCTCTTCTGCAAAAACTTGTTGAAAACAAGCTGGACAAAGTGGTTCATGCCTGTAATCCAAGCATTTGGGGAGCTGAGGTGGGGGGATTACTTGAGTGCAGGAGTTTAAGGCCAGCCTGGGCAAAGTGACCTCATTTCTTCAAAAAAATCAAAAAATTAGCCGGATGTGGTGGCATGTGCCTGTAGTCCCAGCTACTTAGGAGATGTAGACAGGGGAATCCCCTGAGCCCAGGATTTCAAGATTTCAGTGAGTGTTGATTGTGCCACTGTACTCCAGCCTGAGTGACAGAGTGAAACCCTGCCTAAGTAGGTAAATAAATAACAAATAAATAAATAAGGCAAGTAAGTATCATGTGTAAAGGCAAGGTAGTTGATGAAAACAGGGTGCATATATAGCAATGCATTCTTTTGACCTGACTGACTGGGCAACTGGGTTATGGGAAAGAGAGATAGGGCAAGAAGTTGGTAAGAACTAAGGCTGTAGAAGACAAATGAACAGCAGTCTTGAAAATCTATTCTAGCTATGAACTCATGTCATCACCTGTGTAGTGCTTTACAGACTGTAAAGAACTGTCACAGAAATGCCACATTTAATCTGACAGAAGATACAGTTTTATAAATGATTGAATGTGAAGACAAAATTTTTTTTTTGAGTTGGAGTCTCACTGTCGCCTGGACTGGAGTGGAGTGGCCGCTCCTGGCCACCGCAGCCTCGACCTGCTGGGCTCCAGTGATCCTTCCGCCTCAGCCTTCCAAGTAGCTGGAACTATAGGCGCATGCTACCACGCCTGGCTAATTTTTTTGATTTATTGTAGAGATGAGGTCTTGCCTGTCCAGGCAGGTCTCGAACCCGCGGGCACAGGCAATTCACTCACCTCAGTCTCCCAAAGGCACAGGATTACAGGATGAGCCACCGAGCCCAGCACAAATGCTTTTTATAGATAACTGGAAGTTTAAGAACATGAGCTGAGTGTGTTGGCTCACACCTGTAATACCAGCACTTTGGGATGTCGAGGTGGGAGGATCGCTTGAGACCAGGTGTTTAAGACCAGCCTGGGCAACATAGTGAGACTCTGTCTCTACACACAAAAAAAAAAGAAGGGAAAAAGTCAGGCATGATGATGCAGTCCTGTAGTCCCAGGAGGACTGCTTGAGCCCAGAAGTTCAAGGCTGCAGCAAACTATGATTACACCACCGTGTTCCAGCCTGGGTGATAGAGTAAGGCTGTCTCTAAAGACAGACAGAAGGGTAGGGGGAGAATGGGTAGCAGGTTCAGTGTCGGTACCAACTGATTGTCATGAGGCAGCTGTAAGGAGAGGTAATTTTAGGGGTAAGAAGCTTAGACCAACTTTTAAAGTTTTGGAACTATTTGGAGAGAATGATGTTATCTAGATAGAGAGCAACCTTAGGAAACTGCACATAACATGCTAAGAATGCAAGAAATTAGAACTAGAAGGTATTTGGCAGTCGGTGATATAGATATGATATAAGGGACATGCTTTACATGGTGGAGTGAGTATATTGGGACTAGAAAAGGGGTTAAAGGTCAAACCGTAGGAGTTTCAGAGTCATGGTATGGGAAGGATGGCCTTGGTAAAAGTAGAGTTAGAAAAAGAAACAGTAGCATTTAAGAATATGATTAAAGAAGGGTTGGGTCCTGACCAGTGTCAAGTTTGGAATAAATGTCAAGAGGATAAAAACAAATGCAATCTTACTGAATCTGGCTCTAACACTAATGGTGATCTTAGGGAGTGCAGCTATGGTGGTTATTAGATTGTGAGGCTGAGGACTAAGCAGAGATTGAGAGTGTCTGGGATGGTAGTATAAAAAATCTGTTTAAAAAGCATGAGTATAAAAGGGGGCATTATTCCTTGCTAATTCTAAGGAAAGTCCACTGCCAACTGGTTCATCCACAACACTTACCCCACTCCCACCCATGAATCATTCTCCATGGTTCTATCTGTAGAGGTTTTAAAACATAATTGCAAACCAAAATCATTTCTTTCATCACAAGGTGAGGGTCCATGTGCCGTCCTGGGTAGACTTGTGAATACTTTGTCCAGTAGAATAAGACAGAACTGATGCTGTGTGGTTTCTGAGGCTAGATTGTAAAAATCCTTATAGTATCTGCTTTATTTACAACAACTTTTGCACTAGGAGTCCTGGGCCACCATGTAAAAAATCAAACTTCTCTGAAGCTGCTGTACTGGAAAGGCCTCACGTAGCCAAGGCACCAGACACGAGGGCATATTTATCTTGGACCCTTTATCTAAATAAGCCCATCTGCCAGTTAAATACCATCTAGTAATCTCCATCCATATCAAGAGAACAGAAGAATCACTCAGCTGAGCCCTGCCCACCTTCTCGACCCATAAACTGGTGAGATATAAAAAAATGGTTGTTGTTTTAAGGTGGCAAAAGATACCTGGAACACAAACTTTATGTTTAAGAAGTTGGGTGTGGCATGTATTCTCCCTTTGCCCCTTCCTTCAAAACCACCTTTATTATGAGGAGTTGGATGCCGTGGGTGGCAACAGAGATTTTGAATTTGGAATATAAAAAGAAGTCACAGACCATGTGCAGTAGCTCACTCCCATAATCCAAGAACTTTGAAAGGCTGAGGCAGGAGAACTGCTTGAGCATAGGAGTTTGAGACCAGCCTGAGCAACACAGTGAGAACCCATCTCTACAAAAAGTAAAAAAATTAGTCAGTCATGATGTTGTGGACCTGAAGTCTTAGCTACTCTGGAGGCTGAGGTGGGAGGGTTGCTTAAGGCCAGGAGTTTAAGGCTGCAGTGAGTAATCATAGCACCACTACACTCCCGCCAGAGCAATAGAGCAAGACCCCATCTTAAAAAAAAAAAAAAGTCATAAGACACATGTTTGCATGTTACAAAGGCAAAGTCTGACAAATTAGAGGACAGGGGGAGCGAAAGGGAAGGAAATATGAGAAATAGGTCTGTTAGAAAATAGGAAAGACTGTAAGCCAAAATAGGTAAGGACAGGAAGGGAGGGAGGAAATGTGACAGGACAAAGGACTGCTTTCTTTGAGACCATAAGAAAAAATGACAGCCGGAGCTTCTGGGTTATTGATATCGGGCTAGACGTGGACAGTTAAGAGACTTCCCTAGGAGATTATATTAGTTTAACTCAGTGGTGACTGAGCATCTGGGATGTGCTAGGCTGGCTTTCAGGGTCAAGGAAGAAACAAATGAAAACCTTACACAAGGAGACCCTGAAAGGTCACAGAAGTTCAGGATTCTGAGAATGGTCTGAATTCCAAGGAGCAGGCTGACAGCACCACTTCTGAGAGGCTCTGGGAAGGAGAAAGTTTGCCTCAGGTCGGAGAGAGCAGTAGGACAGAGGGTGCTATACCCCAGGGGTCAAATTTCTGCTCTGGTGGCACAAAGAAGACATGGAGGGGTAAAGAATAGGTCAGTGTGAGCAAAAGCAACTGGCCTTTTATGACCAAGGAGTGGAAGCATTTCCAAGTGTACCACATTCCCATTTCCTCTTTTAAAATTAAGGACACATTAATAAATGCCCTTGGCCAAACTGCGGTCCATCAGAAATCACGGAACAAAATGTCTTCCTATTTAACAAAACAGCATAACAATGCTTGACATTGAACAGCATTCTATACATCTCCATAATTCTCTCATTCTCTCATTAGAGGATAGGGGGAGCGAAAGGGAAGGAAATATGAGACCTCATTTTCTCTCATTGACCGGTGGGAAATAGCATGTAGTTACACAAGTAAGTGCTTAAATGACAGAAGAAACAATTTATACAAGGAGTAATACTTTTTTTTTTTTTTTGAGTTGGAGTCTCACTTTGTAACCCAGACTGGAGTGCAGTGGCATGCTCACAGCTACCGCGGCCTGATCCTTCCGCATCAGACTTCCAAGTAGTCAGAACTACAGGCACACGCCATCATGTCCAAATAATTTTTTTGATTTATTGTAGAGATGAGGTCTCAGCAAGTTGCCCTGGCTGGTCTCGAACCCCTGGGCTCAGTCAATCCTGTCGCCTTGGCCTCCCAAAGTGCTGGGATTATAGGCTTGAGCCACTGCACCCGGCTTAGTAATAAAAACTTTTAAAATAGGAGGGGAATATATTTACTATCATTAATAAAGAAACACACATATTTTACATCATAAATGAATACCTTGTCACTATCAAAATTTTAATTGCTATAACATTTATATAGTATACATCTTAAATTTGATATTACAAATATAAACAAATTATGGATGTTAAAATATCATAATAATGTCAATGCTATATTAGTGATGGCATTATAAATTGGCACAGTTCTCTTGGAAAACAATTTGGCAGTATACTTGAAGTCAAGAAAATATCTATATACTTGGATCCAGTAATTCTATTTCTAGATTTCTACCCTAAAATAATTAACTAAAATATGAAAGAGTCATATGTAGCCTGATACATATTACAGCTTAATATTTATAACAGCAAATTTATAACAGCAAATTTTGGGGAGCACCAATCTCAGCTTGGGATCTAGATGCG
Organism: Carlito syrichta; assembly: GCF_000164805.1. Taxonomy (NCBI): domain Eukaryota; kingdom Metazoa; phylum Chordata; class Mammalia; order Primates; family Tarsiidae; genus Carlito; species Carlito syrichta. The sequence goes on from NW_007245705.1 coordinate 421,516, forward strand.
CAAGTCTGGAGTTGTCTCATGCACGTTAGTAGGGCATTAGGAATTGATTCGCAAGTGGGAAAGGAGACAGGAAAAGGGAAGAGCAAGGAGAGGACAGGGTTGGATTTTCTTGGTCCAGTCCAACTCAAAGAGAGTATTGTCAAGCTCCGTGTTAAGGAGAAAATATTCCATTTCTATGCTGATTAAGGTGGTAGAGTATAGTCATTAAAAGAACAAGAAGCCCATGTTCAAATTTTATCTTAGATACTTACTGACTATATAAGCATGGCCAAATTATGCAACTTTTCAGAATGTCAAATTCTTTGCTTTTATGGTAAAGATTTCTGCATCACGAGAAAGTCTTATTCCTTATTAATAGATCAGTCTTTATGCTAAGCACCTGATGTGCATAATTCTCATAACTTAATGAAAGAGTTATCCTTTTCATGCATTTAACAAACACTTACATGGCATTGAACAAGGGCCAGACACTGTTCTGAGCATATTATAAAATTTAACACATTTAGTCCTCATTACTGTCCTCTGAGGTATATATTTTCATTATCCCAACTTCACGGCTGAGAAAACTGGGTTAAGTAACTTCTCACCGATCACACAACCAGTAAATAGTACAGGAATGTCCTACGTGACCCCTGACTCTCAACTACTCTATGATATCCCAACTGCCCTCCCAATCTATTTAGGACATGATACTTTCCTATGATTTGAAGGCTTATAATGGCTAGCCATCCTATATATTTTTTAATACGTCATATCGAAAGCTAAAAAAAAAATACGTAATATACAGAGGGTGCCAAAAATTTAAGAAAGGAAAAAACTGTATTAAAATTTAGCACTCAATATATACCGATAAGAAAAGATGAATATAAGTCACATTTGACTTCTGCAATTATAAGAGATGCTCAAAGTGGTTGCCATCAGAGTCCAAACACCTCTGATTATAGCAAACTAAAGGTAATACATAGATAACATCACTTAAAATGTGTATACTTTTTTTGGCACCCCCCAGTATATCCATATCCCTAGTTTGTACAAAGGGTAATCAAAAAAAAGGTGGGGGGGCAGAAATTATCTTTTTGGAGGGCAAGCCCCTTTGTAGTACAGGCTACCTCCCATAAGTATCTTAGAAATCCATTGGCATCAGTTTCCCAGCTAGCTTGTTGTAAGAGGCTGCAATAGGCTTTAGTGAATTTTTTTTTGCAGATTCTTTCAACGTGTTTGCCCATTTCATGATGGGTGATTTATGAGTGAACCCGCCCACACCGCTCACGGGTGCGCTGTGTTCAGCAGTTTTTGACCAAAACCAGCATGACCTCCATGCCCCACCCGCCCTATTCTCCTGATGTAGCCCTGGGTGACTTTTTTGTTTGTTTGTTTCCACAAAATAAAAAGTCCTCAAAGGGAGATGTTTTGCTGATGTGGAAGAGGTGAAACAAAAAATGGCAGAAGCACTAAAAGGCATCAAAATAATTGAGTTCAAAAGCTGTTTTGAGCAGTGAAAAAAATGTCTCAAAGGTGTATGGCATCAAACAGAGAGTACCTTGAAGGTGAGTGAAGTTTAAACATGGAAGAATAAATACACATTTTAAATAAATACATTATGGAGTTTTTTTGGTACCCCTCATATATATTATTTAGTGACTTAAAAAGACAGCAATACACATTAAATATTTTGAGTTGAAAAATCACTTTTCTCATCTTCAGTAGAACCTATTGGAAGAGGTAGAAAAGGTGACATATAACATTTAGAAAAATGAGATTTATAGAGATTGAAGTCTGGTGGAAGGATCAGAGAATAAAAAGGAAGAAATGACTCAGAGAATAAGACATTACTATCTAAGATACTTGAAGGCATATTCAGTGGATACAGGTAGCTTTGTTCTGTACACAATTAAGGAAAGGAATTAGTGCTAAGGAGTGAGAACTCCTGGTAGACAGACCTTAGGTAAGTGTTAAAAATGGTCTAACAGTCAATGTGATCTGTGGATGGAATGTGATGCTGTTTTGGGTAGTGAGTTCTTCATCACAGCTTGTATTACGTTTCAGGCAGTTTAATTAATTCAGATCATTAGATTTATTGTCAGAGAGATGTAGATTTCAGTCTGCCATTTGCTATCTATGTGTCCTCAGGCAACTTACTGATGCTCTTTAAGTTTTTGTTTTCCTGTCTTTAAAATGGGCACAGTAATTATAATTATAGTGATATTGTGAGGATACGATGAAAGAATACCAGTAAAGATCATAGCACAATAACTAAAGAGTGTCACCTGGAAAGGGCATAGTAAGTAATGGCTACAATTACATTTTCTTTTTTTAGTTGGGGTCTTACTCTGTTGTCTAGGCTGGAGTGCAGTGGCCTGATCAGAGCTCACTGCATCCCTGACCTCCTGGGCTCAGGTGCAAGTACATTTTTTTTTTTTTTTGAGTTGGAGTCTCACTCTGTCACCTGAACTGGAGTGCAGTGGCCACTCCCAGCCACTGCAGCCTTGACTGCTGGGCTCCGTCAATCCTTCTGCTTCAGCCTTCCAAGTAGCTGGAACTACAGGCGTGTTCTACCACGCCCGGCTAATTTTTTGATTTATTGTAGAGATGAGGTCTCACCAAGTTGCCCAGGCGGGTCTCGAACCTGCGGGCTCAGGCAAACCACTCACCTCAGCCTCCCAAAGGCGCGGGATTACAGGTTGAGCCACTGAGCCCAGCTACAAGTACATTTTTTATTGATATAGTTTGGATGATCACTTTGCAAGTTGCTGTAGGGAACCAAAACACTGAGCTAAGGGTTTTACTAGAAAATGTGAAAGGGCCCTTCGCACCCTGCGATTCTACGAGTAAGTTGGTGATTCGGCAGCTCACCCTGGGATGCAGTTACTGAGCAGGTGGATCTGGTTTGGCTCCCAGAGGGTGAAATGGAGCCCTTCCAGCTGAACATTGGCCTCGGGGCTGCTGTGTGCCATGACTGCAGGACCTCTGTTTGGAGGGGTCATGGCTGCCAGGTGAGAGGTTACAGCCCAGTTCCAGGACTCTCTCCTTGCCTTGTTCCTCCTCTTTCTAATCTCCCAGACAAATGTAAATTGCAGTTGGTCCATGGTGCCTGGCAGAATGGACTTGGTGAAAGGTGAGGGATTGCAGGCCTAGTGTGAAGGGAGGCAGACTCTAGGGGAAGGAGCAAAGACGACCTGAGGTGACATTGCAAGCATTCTGTTGACGTCTGTGGTCATTTGCTTATTCCCAGCACTATGTGGAAGTCAGAGGACAAGCCAGGGGTCCTTCTCAGCCAGTGCCCACCTCTGTGAACGAGCCCCTGCTGTCCTTGTGTGGTCACCTAATGATCCTGAGTAGCTGGGAAGGATGACACTCTGACACTTGTAAAAAGATGCATTTTATTTCATCTATGACATGGTTCTGTATTTTGGAGGACAGAATACAGAAAAGAAGTCACTACTGGGGCTGAGCAGAGTGGCTCACACCTATAATCCCAGCATTTTGAGAGGCTGAGAAGGGAGGATTGCCTGAGGTCCGAAGTTCAAGACTAGCCTGACCAACATAGTGAGACTTCATCTCCACAAGAAAATAAAAAATTAGCGTGGTATGGTGGTGCATGTCTTTAGTCCCAACTACTTGGGAGGCTGAGGCAGGAGGATTGTACAAGCCCAGGCGGTAATGGCTACTGTGAATTATGATCATATCACTGCACTCCAGCCTGGATAACAGAGCAAGACCCTATCTGAAATCAATCAATCACTACCTTTAATGGTTTTCACTTTATTGTTTAAGCTATTATGTTGAGTAAAATGCATTATATGAGGGCAGACCCCAATAAGCCTGGAATTATTTTTTAGTACAGGCTTGTAGTACAGAGTTCCCCTGCTAGATAAGTGTTCTAGGAACTCATTGACACCAGTGTACCAGCTAGCATTGGTGTGAAAGACTGCATTTCAGAAGAAATGTCCTGAGTTGTAGCAAACAGGTGACTGGTTCTTCCATCATCACAATGCATTTGCCCACACCACGTTGAGTGTTCAGCAATCTTTGACCAAAAACGGCTTGACCTCCCTATTTACCCAATCTTATCCCGAGTGACTTTTTTTTTTTGCTTGTTTCCCCTGATGAAGTTCTCAAAGGGAAATGTTTTGCCAGTGTGGAATAAGTAAAAAAAGGCAGAAGCACGAAAAAGCATCAAAATGGACAAGTTCAGAAACTGTTTTGAGCAGTGCAAAAAGCATCTTGATAGGTGTATTGCATCAATTGGAGAGTACTTTGAAGGTGACTGAAGTTTAAGCATGTAAGAATAAATAGACTTTCTAAATAAATAAATTCTGACTTTAGGAGGTCCCCCTCATATGGTGAACAAGTAACAGGGAAGCTTCCATAGGACATTCCATGTCTCCCACATCTGAGCTGCCCTGGTGTTGTATCTGAAGAAAAATCAAAGACAATAAACAACTTGGGTATGGGCACTCATCATAATAGGCAAAATATACTCATATGTTTAAAATGCTCTCTTTTACATTCCCATGTGTGGTGAAAGTGATTATTTGGAAATATGTGACTAATTTTAGAATGTCTGCATCTCACAGACAAGACAAAAAGGTTCTACTCTATTATTCTTGTGATCTGTAGGATGATCTTTTGACCACTCTGCAGGAAGCTTTCTTTGCCCAGAAAATTTCGTAATGAAATAGATTACTTGGGATTTAGCTTACCTCAGAAATGGTCTTTGGAATTGTGATCCATCCCATGTTTCTGGGTCTTTGTCCTTTTGAGATGCGCCCTCTTTGTTAAGATCCTTTGCTAAAAACACACTTGTTAAGAATTTCTTGGTAGAATTTGAAGAGGATCAGCCTTTGGGGTATCTGTCTACTAGGAAGAGCTGTTCCAAGATTCTTGGAAAATTTGTTTATTCGATGAATGTCTAATTCCACTCACATTTATTGAGTACCCATTGCAGACTCTGTACTAAGGTCTGAGAAGATGGGCACTTTGATAGATGATTATGATACAATGATAACTGCAGAGTGAAAGATGTACCCAGGTGATTGGGAATCAGAGAAGAAGAGTACCTGACCCTGACTGACAGCATTTGGGAGGCTTCTTGAAGAAGGTACAGATGGATCCAAGTCTTGAAGAATGAGTAGGAGTTACCCAGGCAAGGGACAGGGACACGGGAACTGGGGAGTGAGGTCACACCAGGCCTATGACATAGAGCAGCCAAGACACGAAGTAAAGGAGCAGCACAGTAAATTTGGATAAATAAAAATTCATAGGTATTTCTGGACCATAAAAGGCAGGGCAGGGGAAAGCAAGAGATCAGACTTGAGTCTAAGGAGGCATGGCGAATTCAGAGGTTGTGATCCCTTTATATTGTAAGTAATGAGGAGATTTCAAGCGGGGAGGTGGCAATGGTAATTTTATGGTTTAGATAGATTTTTGTGGCTTTGGGATGGAGGTCTCAATGGTTTTAGAAAGACTCTGTTCCACGCCTCTCCTCTGGCTGCTGGTGGTTTGCCAGCAATCTTTGGAGTTCCTTTGCTTGTTGAAGCGTCCACCCCAATCTCTGTCTTCCTGCCATGGCATTCTCCCTGTGTGTGTGTGTGTGTGTGTGTGTGTGTCCAAATTTCTCATTTTTAAAAAGATGCCAGTCATATTGAATGAGGCCCTACCCTAATACTTCATCTTAGTTTAATTAATTATCCCTGCCACTTTCCCAAATAAGATCCCATTCTAAGGTACTGGGGGTTATGACTTCAACATATGCATTTTGGGAGGGAACACAATTCAACCCATAACAGGTGCCAATGAAAAGCCACAGTGGACTCTTTTGGCAAGCCTTGAGTCTGTATAGCACACACTTGGGTTAAGAACAAATAAACAACAACAACAATGGACACAGAGGAAACATGGTGGCAAAGAGAACATCTTTCTTTAGGAGCTAGAAGAAAATGTCAGAAAAGTCAAAAGCGATGTAAAGAAAACATGACTTCTGAAAAGAGGCAGAAAGTCCAAAGAGAAATCATGTTTAGATGAAAATTAAAAGAAGATTGTGATGTGGAGAAGTTGAGAAGAAAAGGGACCCAAAAATAGGATTTGGAAGAAACGTAGAGAAATCAACATTTCAGTAGTCAAAATGAAATCTAACTTGGCTATTGGTGGAAAGAACAAGCAATTTGCAGAGAGCTACTTAGTATTCGGAAATATTGTTGTATAGGGTTTTCCTCCTATATTTTCCCCTTTCCCTTCTCACTTAAGCAGGTAGCTAGCTTCATGTTCATTGTTTTTGGAAATGTACGGTAGGATGGAAAGGCACATTGTCCTGAAAATGCTTCCTTTTCACCCTCTGTTTCCAAAAACTTAAGTCCTAGAGAGGGAGAAAGTTTTCAGTTAGAGGCAGAATGGCTTCTAAGAAGAGTTTTAACCCAGAATGGACTTACTTCTGTTTCCCTTCCTTTCCCCGAGGCTCAGGAAAGGAAAGCAGCTTTAGAGCTATATTCCCTGTCCCCAGTGTCTCATGAAAGTCCCAGAGATATAACAGTGACCTGAAGTGCCTCCTCCCACATGACTCCAGAAGCAGAAAGTCCAAGAATAATAATTAAGAATACATGTTCTGCCAGATCTGCAGAAACGCTAAATCAGTTAATGAAGTTGCAGCCCTCAGTTTGTCAGTCTCTTAGTGACACTAGCAAAATTTAAATCAGTGATTGGAGAACAAACCAGAAGTCTTCCCAAATGTAGAGAGCATAGGACAAGAAAACTGAGTAGCGAGATGATATATATGAAAATGAGAATAGTGGTTCGACGATAAGATGTGCAACACCTGTAAGTATCACCCACGTGCACTTTGGTAACATTCACCTGAACAGCAGGCCAGCTCCCTGGAGAGATGGATCAAAAGTAAGAGCCCGCATGTTCAAAAAGTAAGAGCCCGCATGTCCATCGCAGCACAATTCACAATTGCAAAGATGTGGCATCAACCTAAATGCTCATCAGCCTGTCAGTGGATAATGAAAATGTGTATCTATACACTATGGAATACTACTCAACATTAAAAAGAATGAAATCATGCCTTTTGCAGCAACTTGGATGGAGGTGGAGAACATCCCTTCTGAGAGAACTAATGCAGGAACAGAAAACCAAACACCTCATGTTCTCGTTTATAAGTAAGAGCTAAACTAAAGATCTGCAAAGACATACAGAATGGTGCAACGTACACTGGGGACCCAGAAGGAGGAAGGGAGAAGGGGTGGAGGGACGAAAGATCCCTTGTAAGGTAGACTGTGCACAGGTTGGGGTGGTGGGTACACTTCAAGCCCAGGCTTCATCGCCATTATACAGTGCAACCATGGAACCAAAAACTATTTGCACTCCCTAGTGCTCTTGAAATTATAATTATTTGTATTCCCTAAAGATTTGAAATAAAAACTATTTGTACTCCCTAAAACTGACGCGGGCTTGGAGGGGCGGTCCCAGCCAGCAGGGTCTCTGGGGCCTGGGAAACTGCAGCGGGAGGCTTCAGCCAGAAAGGATCCAGCCAGGCGCGCGGGCTTAGCGGCACCGCATGGAACCTGGCAGTGTCAGCGCCACCTCCTGTCAATCATCCTGTCTCTCGGTGTTGCGGGACTAGGCGGGCGGCGCTCCCCCCTTCACCTGCGGGGCAGGTCGGGGAGCACGACCCCCTTCCGCCCCAGTTCCCCACCACGCCGACACCGGCCACGCTGGAGACACCCCCACGCGATCTCGGTTCGGGGTAATCCGCCCCGCCTGGTGCCCCTATCCTGTCGCTGGTGGAGAGGAGCCCACTACATCTGGCACCTTCCTGTCCACAGCTTTCGGGCATAAGCGGCAGAAGAGCAGACATAAAGTCATAATTAACCTGGATATGCCACCTGGTGATAGGAATGCCTCCTGGAGAGGTCAGGGCTTAGAAACTTGAGCAATGGAATGTCATGTCCATATGTATTTTAGCAGGACTTCTGGAATTTAACCAAAGGGTTGTGACCATGTTTCCTGAGAGAACTGTTCTTTCCAGCACCAGAGCCGGCAAACAAACCAACCACTGGAGAACAGCTGCCTGGTGTTCTTGAGGTTGTGCTGGGAAAAACATAAAGAAAATCTTCGTGATAGGATTGTAAAACACATACACACACACAACCGTCAGAATGTTTTGGAATATTTTGCATTTCAATACATTCATCAACCTTTTGGTAAAAGTATCCATTGTATTCTCTTTCAAGACTTTGCACATTTATGCTATGAGTTATTATAATAATTAACCAATTAAAAATAAATGCAAGAAAATAATAAAAAAAACAACCCCTAAATTGGCTGTCATCAGACTTAAAATAAAATTAAAAATCTTTACTGTATATTTTAGTACTTTATATAATTTTGCTGCCGTTTACTTTTTTTTATTTTTTTATTTTTTGAGGTGTCGTTTCACTCTGTCACCCAGACTGGAGTGCAGTGGCCGCTCCCGGCCAACGCAACCTCGACCTGCTGGGCTCCGGCGATCCTTCTGCCTCAGCCTTCCAAGTAGCTGGAACTACAGGCGCGTGCTACCACACCCGGCTAATTTTTTTATTTATTGCAGAGATGAGGTCTCACCAAGTTGCCCAGGCGGGTCTCAAACCCTCGGGCTCAGGCAATCCACTCATCTCCGCCTCCCAAGGCACGGGATTACAGGCTGAGCCACCAAGCCTGGCTGCCGTTTACTTTTAATTTGACATGCTAACTTAAAAATCACAGCTCCTATAGATTTAGAAAAGAGAGCTTTATTTCTTATAAATGGCTGCTGCCTGCAAAGTGACCATTCTGACAGGCTGAGAAGTGTAGCCTCTGGCAGAAGGCAGAAACAAGTACTTTGAGGGAAGGAAGGTTTAGACAAGAATGTGTGCTGAAGGAATTGACCAAGTTGATATATTCAGTAGGATATAGAAGGAGCTGTGAATATTCATGAATGAGAGTGATAAGCAAATGTGCATGCTGCATGTAATCCATCTGCATTGTAGGGTGGAGACTTAACATGTTGTTTGCTTGTTTTGTTCATTTAGTAACCTTTTTTAAAATTTTACATTCTGTCAGGAAACTTTTTTTTTTTTTTTAATGAAGGCAATGTCAATTCTTTCATTGTTCTTTTTATTTTGAGTTGGAGTCTCACTGTGTGGTCCAGACTGGAGTGCAGTGGCCGTTCCCAGTCACCGCAGCCTTGACCTGCTGGAGCTCCGGCGATCCTTCCACCTCAGCCTTCCAAGTAGCTGGAATTACAGGTGCATGCTACCACGCCCGGCTAATTTTTTTATTTATTGTAGAGATGAGGTCTCACCAAGTTGCCCAGGCGGCTCTCGAACACGTGGACTCAGGCAATCCACTCACCTCAGCCTCCCAAGGTGCAGGATTACAGGCTGAGCCACCGAGCCTGGCTGTTTCATTGTTCTTATTCTTTCTTTTTAAGTTTTAGATTCGAGGGGCACAAGTACATGTTGGTTACATGGAGATATTGTGTACTGGCAAGGACTAGGCTTCAGGTGACCCACTCCTCAGATAGTGGACATTGTACCCAATAGGCAACTTCTGAACCCTAATCCTCCTCCCTCGCCTCCCCTTTTAGTATCCTTAGTGTCTATTATTTCTATCTACCATATATGACCATTTAGCTCCCACATATAAGTGAGAACATGCAATGGTTGATTTTATTTTCTTTTAAAGACGTGGGGTACTATTTAGAATTAGGTATACAGGTGGTCATTGTACAGATAAAGTTTGGGCCTCCTTTTGGTCCCCAAGTGTTTGGTTTTCTATTTTTGAGTTCATTTAAGATAATTATTCTCCAGCTCCATCCATGTTTGCTGCAAAGAGCATGATTTCATTCTTTTTTATGGCTGTGTAGTATTCTATGGTGTATATCGATGACATTTTCTTTATCCAGTCAATCATTGATGGGCACTTAGGTTGGTTCTGAGACTTAACATTTAAATGCATCAAAATTAGGGCCTATAAATAGGTTGGTTCTGAGACTTAACATTTAAATGCATCAAAATTAGGGCCTATAAATAAAAAAAAATGTTAAGGGAACAAAGGCATTCAAATGCACAGGCCAGCCAAAAACAATCCTTGGTCAGTGGCCTCTTATCAGGAGAAAGTTACTGAAATCAGTCTCTGGTCCAGTTAAAGCTGCAGTTATGGCTTGTGGGGTCAGTTAGTTGGTATCTGGGGTAGGCAACAGTTGTTTCAATATTACTTATTTTGAGGCTAATGCTTTCTTAGTTGCTAGAGAAAAATAAAAACCTTATGGCAGCTAGAACACAGCTTATATTTTAAGTGTTGGGGTGTGTGACTTAACCCTTGCCTGACTTGTCCTTAGGTCCTGTTCATAATTTGTTATCTTATTGCCACAAAGACTCTGTTCTGTCATTCATATGATCTCTATTTTAACATGAATGCTGGTCAGTTGTTGTGTCTAAATTGCAAAAGGGATTGGCCATGGTGGCTTGTGCCTGTAATCCCAGCACTTTGGGAGGCCGAGGCAAGAGGATTGCTTGAACCTAAAAGTTTGAGACCAGTCTGGGCAACATAGAAAGATCTCATCTCTACAAAAAACTTAAAAATTAGCCGGCTGTGGTGTCATGCACCTATAGTCCTGCTACTTGGGAGGTTGAGGCAAAAGGATTGGCTGAGCCTAGGAAGTCAAGGCTGCTGTGAGCTGTGACCATGCCACTGCCCTTAGCCTGGGTGACAGAGTAAGACCTCAGCTAAAAAAAAAAAAAAAAAAATTAATTAAATACGCTGCAAAAGGAAGAGTATAAAATGAGGTATGTCTGATTTCCCTTCCCATCATGGCCAGGAACTCAGTTTTGAAGGATTCTCTGGAGTCTCCCTGGCCAAGAAGGGGTCACTTCAATAGTTATGGGGCTTAACCAACTGACCCCCAGTTCCACAAGCCATAGCTACAGCTTTAACTGAATGGAAGACTGATTGTTTCAGTCCTTCTGCCTTTCCAGAGATTCTTGACTCTAGTTCTCTTCAGTAGATTAGATTCACTTGATTCATAAGTTGTTTTGGAATCCATATCTGTGACTTGGATACTTTGTCATAAATGGTCTTAATTTTAATTAACTAAACAATTAGTCTTTAAATTTCAGCCAGTCCTTTAAATACCAACCAAAACTTTGACCAGTGTAAACCAAAATTTTTTAAAGTTTTGGGGATGCTGGTTGGGAAATAGGTACTTGGATTTGCTATTATACAGAAAATTGTTAACTATAGAATTTTCCATTAATGCAGCTATAATGAAAAGGAACAGAAAATTCTAGGCTCAGGGAAATAGAAGAAGACATTCCTTTTCTAGTACATTTTCTTAAACTCTGGATATCTGAAGTTCAAGTTTCCTCTGTCTTGCAAGTTTTATGTTCTGGATTCTGCAAAATAACATTATATGGTTGTGCTTTTTGGGAATTTAAGCTCTCCTTTTCTAGTGAAAATTCAATTAAAAATAAAATCAAAGAGTGTACTGTCACTGTCCATGAAAACAGCAATCCACAGGTACTTAAAAAAGGCTAGGAGAAGACACTTGTGGTGTTGTGCATCTCTTCTGGACCAAAAAAATACTCTCTACCCTCCACCATGTTCCTGCAATGAACATTTAGAGTAGCCTCTCACCTGGCCTGCCATCCTGACCCCAGAGAAAGTAAAGGTCCCATTCAATTTTGGTGGGATTCTGAGGCTGGATTCTACAACTTTACATAAATAAACAGGATGATTTGAAGTCACTTACTGTTTTCGTTCCCCTGTATAATTTGAAAGTATATCTACCTCATTCCTCTTTTTAGATGTTCACAATTAGGGTATAATTTAATATATGATAGAGTATATAATCCTGTCCTCATTTAGAACAGGGTTTTGGTTAATTCTGTTTGTTCACTTCCTGCTTATCTCATCCTGTAGCATAGTGCTTTATGCATGTAGACGCTCAAGATATGCTTCATTAAGTTAACAAATATTTTTGAATACTCATTATGCTTCTAATACTATTCTGGGCCCTCAGGATAAAGCAGTATATTTGTTTTTGTGGAATTACATTGGGGGCAAGGGAAAAGAGGCAATAAACAAATAAATACATCAATACTAGTACAGGCAGTAATAAATGCTATGAAGAAAAATAAAGCAGAATAAGGGGACACAGAACAATTGGGGGCTGTTGTTTTTGATGCATCACTCAGGGAAGTCCTCACTAACAAAGTGGCATTTGAACAGAGACCAGAATGAAGTCAGGGAACAAGCTGTGCTTATATCTGAGAGGAGCATAGTCCATGCAGAGGGGGCAAGTGCCAAGACCCTGTGGCAGGTATGTGTTTGTGTGTTCAAGCAACAGCCAGGAGACCAGAGGGGTCAAGGGGGATGAGTCAGAGCAGTAAGCAATGGGTTAGAGCAACTGCCAGGGCTAGTCATGTGGGCCATGGTGAAGACTTTCATGCAATTATTAGTGTGATGGGAAGTTACTGGACATTTGAGCAGAAAAGTATATGATCTGGCTTACATTGAGAATAACTGAAAGTCGGGCGCAGTGGCTCATGCCTTTAATCTCAACACTTTGGGCGGCCTAGGTGAGAGGATTGCTTGAGCCCAGGGGTTCAAGACCAGCCTGGGCAAATTGGCGAGACCTCATCTCCACAATAAATCAAAAAATTAGCCGGGCGAGGTAGCACGTGCTTGTAGTTTCAGTTACTTGGAGACTGAGGCAGAAGGATCGCCTGAGCCCAGCAGGTGGAGGCTGCGGTGGCTGTGAGCATGCCACTGCACTCCAGCCTGGGCAACAGAGTGAGACTCTGACTCAAAAAAAAAAAAAAAAGAAGAAGAATCACTGAGCTTCTGAATATCCAATCACATGGAGGTTCCCTGAAGGTGTGCCCAGGAAGGGCATGGAAGCCCTGTGCAGTGCCCTTATTCCTTGCCCTGCATAGCTCTTCATTTGTATTCTTTGTAATATCATTGATAATAAAATGGTAAATATTAAAACACAAGAATAACTAGTGGAGGACATTGATGGTAGCAGAAAGACCAGCGGGGAAGCATTTGCCAAATACAAGTAAGATGTGACAGTAGTTGGAACTAGATAGTATTGATGGGGATGGTTAGAATCAATCAAACCTAGACGGATTCTGCGACACATTTGATATGGAGTGTAGGAGAAAGAGGGAACTCCAGAATGATTTTGAGGTACTTTGACCTGAACAAATGGAAGAATAGAGAGAGTAAGGGAGGAGCAAGTTTGAGGAGGAGGTGAAATAAAGAATTCAGCTTTGGGTTGGGCATGATGGTTCACACCTGTAATCCTAGCATTTTGGGAGGCTTAGGCAGAAGGATCGCTTGAGCTGAGGAATCTGAGACTAGCCTGGGCAACATAGTGAGAACTTGTCTCTACAAAAAATAATTAAAAAAAAAATGAACTGACCATGGTGGTGCATGCTGGTGTTCCCAGCTACTCGAGAGGCTGAGGAGGAAGGATTACCTGAGCCCAGGAGTTTGACGCTGTGGTGAACTATGATCATGCCACTGCATTCCAGGCTGAGTGACAAGGTGAGAACCCCAACTCAAAAATAAAATAAAATAAACCACCAAGAATTCAGTTTTGGACTTGTTAGGCATGTTCTGTCTATTAGATATCCAAGTGGTAATTTCAAGCAAGTGGGTATGTGATTTCAGGATCAAGGGAGAGGCATCAGTATACAGATGGTACTTAAAGCATGGGACTGAATGAGACCACCTAGAGTGTGTGCAGATGGAGAAGAGAAGAGGACCAAGGACTAAGTCCTGGGCACAACACCAGACATCAGGTTGATGGGAAGGGCCAGGTAAGGAGACTCAGCAGAAGTGGCCGGCAAGGTAGGAGCCAGAAATATGTCAAGAAATTTATTTCAAATCATTGTTCATCAAGTTTTGAGTAGGTCCTGTAATTCAGGAGGTAATCGTAAACGTGGAACTGATCTGAAGACACTGGTTAAGAGAAGGAAACAAACAGGTATTTCATGTGTGTTACTAGGTATCCTGGAACATTTGCCTCCCCGGTGTTGTTGCCAGCCTGTCTGTGAGGCTCCCTCCTCTTGTGGATGAGGATTGCCTTGATTGAGCTCAGGAGCCTGCAGTGAAGGATCCTGTAGCTGGCAAGCACCCCCCCAAACACTCCCCCACCCCCTCAGGCCAGGCAAAATCTTAGGATTCTGAGGCTGGGGCTTCAACAGTGGCATGCCAACGACATGGGATATGATATGTTACAACAGGAAGGGCTTGGGTTTTGGAGTCAGAAAGGCTTGAATATGAATCTTGGTTTTACTATGTGCTTGCTCTATGAGATTAGGCAAGTTCCTTGCTTTCCCCTTTTGTCAAATGGGAATAATAAATACTTCCCTTGCAGGGTCGTTCCAAGAATAAGAAATAATATTTTGTATGTAAAACTCTTGATGTGCTGTGTGTACACAGTAATGGAAGATACAGTCATTGCTAGAGCCAGAAGATAATGGCTATCATCAAATATAAATCTCTTTCTGTTCAAACTACAGAGGGACATATAAACAAAGAGCCAGAAAAAGATAAACATGAATGATCAGTGAACACTTTAGTAGAACACTAGGACAGACCAAAGCCCAGGAGGACTCTAGTGCTAAGATTTAGGCGATGATTGGCCCCTCACTCTTGGCTTCCTGCAGATGGTCCAGATTTTCTCAGCGGCTTCTTGGCAAGTTATGTGACTGCCTTCTGGGCCACCTGACCTTGCTGGACCAGTGCACTTGCCAGTGGGACTGCCTGACCTTCATGAGTGCTGGCTCTATAAGTCTTTCTCCTTGAAGCAGAGGGCTCTCCAGCTGTTTCTGAATCTCATCAGGGAGGGTGGGACGTGAGAGGCTGTGATCCCCAGGCTCCAAATGGTGTGGCAACTGTGGCTAAGTTTAAAACATCCTTTTGGGATTTCTACTTGAACTTGCTAAATAAGCACTACCAATGTTGACCTTGAAGGAAGGGAGTGAAATCTCTGTGTTTACACGGATCGACCAGCACCATTTATTGAGAAGACCATCCTTTTCCCAGTGCTCTTCACCGCAACCTTTATTGTATATCAAATGGTTCATGTATGGGTTTAAGAATTCTTCATTCTATTTCATTGATCAATTTGTCTCACTGTGCCAATTCCACATTGTCTTAATCATTATGACTTTAAAATAAAGTTTGATATTTAATAGTTTATAACTCTGCTCTTTGAGAATGTCTTGCTATTCTAGAAACTTTGCGTTCATTCATGAATGAAATGTAGAATCCATTTTCATTTTCACTACAAAACAAAACAAAAATCTACTTGAAGTTTGGTTGAAATTTTATCTACAGAGATCCATTAAGGGAAAAATAGACATCTTTATAACCCTGAGTCTTTCAATCCATGAATATAATTTATTCCTCCATCTAACTTACTTTTCTTTAATAACATTTTGTAATTACCAGTGTAGAGGTCTTAAGAGATATTTTATTGAATTTACTTTGAGGCATGTGATATTTTGATTTTATGCAGTAACTGTCTAAATCTACTTATTGAATGCAATAGTTTTTAGATTTTTTTCGTATACAAGCCCGACAATTAAGTTTGCAAACTCATCCTAGGACAAGTGCTGCCTACCTCATTGCTGAATATCACTACAGTCAAGTTCAAAGTACTCCCCTTGGGAAGCTAGGCACAATGCCAGCTCCTAGTCCACCCATCAAAACAATTTTGGAATTCTTTTTCTGGAATGACCTTCAGAACTGTCCTCGTATTACGTGGGTGTCCTGAATGTCACCAAATATCTTCCTTTCGGTATATCCTTTATCTTTGAGTAAAGAAAAAGAAATCACTGGGGGCCAGATAAGGTGAGTAGGGAGGGTGTTCCAATATGATTATTTGTACAGTGCTGCCAATGTAAGTGCACGTGGCAAGTTCGCAAACTTAATTGTCAGACCTCAACAAATAACAAGGGTGGCTCTGATGGCCATTTCAGAAAAAGAGTTCCAAAATTGCTTTGACAGGTGGACTAAGTGCTGGCATTGGTGCATAACTTCCCAAGGGGAGTACTTTGAAGGTGACTGTAGTGATTTTCAGCAATTTTTGACAATGAGGTATGTAGCACTTTTTCCAGGTTGGTTCCTGAACCTAATTGTCAGACTTCATATAATACAACATCATCTAAAAATAGTGTCAGCTTTGTCTCTTCCTTTTATATCCTTATAATTGAATTTGTTTATTATTTTTGCTCCACTAGAACCTTCAGAATCATAATTAAGAGAAGGTGAGAGAGGTCACCCTTGTCTGTGTCCAGCTCTTAGGAAGAAAGCATTTGGTATTTCACCAGGTGTTGGAGATGATGTTCTACACAAGCCAATTATGCTGAGTTTAAATCACGATTTTCAAATTTTCTATATGACTGCTGCTGTGACTTTTTGCTTGTTCTATCGGTAATCAAGAGAAATTCTAAATACATCCTCCTATCATTGTGAATTTTTCAATTTTTCCTTTTACTTCTGAGCATTTTTTTCTTTGTATATGATGCTATATTTATTAGATACATATAAATTTTAAATTGTTATACATCCTGATGGATTGATCATCTTACTATTGTGAAATAGACTTCCTTATCAATAGTAATGACTTTGGCTTTACTTGAATTAGAATTTATTGTAACAACCGCACCAACATTCCTTTGGTTATTATTTGTAGGGTATGTACTTCTTCCTTATTCTATGACAAGATTTCTGGGCCCATCTATTTCAGACGTAGCTACTCTACGCAGCATATACTAAGATTTGATTATTCTACAGTCTGAAAAGTTTTGTCTTTAAGTTGAGTGTTTAGTCTATTTATAATAATGTAATTAGGGATATATTTAGACTTAATTCATCATTTTATGATTGATTTTCTGTTTGTCCTATCTACTCTTTGATGCTTTTTTCTTGCTTTCTTTTCTATTAATCAAGGTTTTACTATTATTATTATTCACTTTTTTCCTCTGTTAGCTTGTTACACATTATTTTACTATTCTTTGATTAGAGTTTTTATCTTTTATTCTTTGATAGAGCTTAGCAAGCATTACTGAGCCTCTGAAACTTTATAATAATTGTCCCTATACCACTTTTCAGAATATTCAAGTTCCTTAGAACACTTTATCTTCACTTATCCTTCTCTTTTGTGCTATTGTTGCCATGCATTTCAATTCTTTCTTTCTTTCCTTCCTTCCTTCCTCCCTCCCTCCCTCCCTCCCTCCCTTCCTCCCTCCCTTCCTCTCTCTCTCTCTCTCTCTTTCTTTCTTTCTTCATTGGTGTCTCACTCTGTCTCCCAGGCTGGAGTGCAGTGGCACATTCATGACCACTGCAGCCTTGACCTGCTGGACTCAGGTGATTCTTCCACCTCAGCCTTCCAAGTAGCTGAAACTACAGGTGTCCATCACCACACCTGGCTAATTTTTTGATTTATTGTATATTCGAGGTCTCACCAAGTTGCACAGGCTGGTCTTGAACCCAGGGCTCAGGTAATCCCTTTGATTCTGCCTCACGAAGTTCTGGGATTACAGGTGTGAGCCACTGTACCCACTGCCATGCATTTCAATTCTATTAACCCTGCAAGACATTATTACCATTGTTCTGTACAGTCAATATCTACACAAATATTTACCCCTTTCCACATTTTTTATGTTTACATTTAGGATCATTTTTCTTCTGCTCAAATAATTCTCTTTTTGAAAAGAAAGAATCGAGTTATTTAATTCCCAATTTTTTTTAAAAAAATATATCTATTGGGAATTAAATAACTCGATTTTTGATTTGTCTGAAAAAATCATTATGTCATTATATTGCCTTCGTTTTTGAAGAATTTTTTTTTAATTTTTAATTTTAAAGATGTGGAGTACCCTTATTAACAAGGGTGCCTGAATGATGTACATTTGTATATCTAACCCTTAACTGTACCCCACAATTTTATAATAAAAAGCATGTTTATAAAAAAAGATGTGGGGTGCAATTCGGGGTTACGTTAGGTTACAAATGTTCATCATGCAGGTACCCTTGTTGATGAGGTGTGCCCCGCCTCTGGCAGTTTCCCACTACTGCCAATCCCATTCCCCTTTGAAGAATATTTTCAATGAGCTTATCAGAATTTTAGTTTGTCAGTTTTTTTCTTTCAGAACTTTAAAATATTCATTCTTCTGTCTTCTGACTTCCAGCATTACTGAAAAAATAATCGTCAGTCTTTTTGTTACTTCGAAAAATTAATCCCCCAAATACTTTTAAGGTCTTGTCTGTTTCATGGATTTTCAACAATTTTACAATGTCTAGATGTAGTTTTCCTTGCTCTGCTTGGGATACCTTGTATTTCTGCCATCTGTGGCTTGACGCCTTTTGTCAATTTGTACAATACTTAGTCATTATTTCTTCAAATATTTCTCTGTCCACTCTCTTTTCTCTTGTCCCCCAGGATTCCAATCATGTATTTTAGACCTTTCCCCTAAGTCTTATATTTATCGTTTACTCTTTTCTGTGTTTTCTATTCTTTTTTTGGCCATGCTTCTGTCTGGACATTTTTTCTCAGCCTAATTTTTTTTTTGACCCACCACCATCCTTTTTGGTTGTGTCTAATCTTCTGTACAACTCAGCTATTGAGCTTTAAACTTTTTATTTTTACCTGTTATGAAATTTCCACTCAATTCTTACTCAGTTGCTCTCATGCAATCGCTCTTATTTATTTTCTTAAGCAGATTGAACACAATCTTTTAAAAGTCTGTGTCTGGTAACTCCAATATCTGGATCATCTGTGGGTTGGATCCTATTGTCTATTGACTAGATGCTAGCAAATATTATACATAAGAAAAATTGTATAGGCTTTCGATGATATTATCTGCATCCAAAGAGGGTCTGTTGCCTTTTTCACAATGAAAATGGGCATAGTTTGATTTTAGAGCCTGAACCTGTGTCTGCGTTACAGTCTTGAGAAACATTGGTATATTGTGGATCACACTTACTTTTAGGATATAGACTTTCAGGAATCTCAACTAAGTGTCTAGGGCATTTTCCAGGCTCTCGCATTTTTAGTAAGCCCTCAAATCTAAATTTTATCTCCTTGTTCAGTGAGAATGCCTGGAGTTCTTCTCAGTTTCCTTACCCAGTGCTTGTGTGCAGAAAATGCCTTGACAGGAGAGGAGAGGAGCATTCCCTGGAGAGTTTACTTCTCTGGTTTCCGTTCTCTCCAGGATTTTGGTTTCTTATATTCTTGCTGCCTTTTCATTCTCAAACTCTAATTTTTGTCTCTCTAGCCTTAGAGGGCTACCAATGTCTCTGCTCAGCATCTCTGCCTCTTTTTCATCGTTTCTTGCTTGGATTCTCAGCCTCGAGGGTCTACAGATAGCTGACAGATTCCCTAAGGAGGAGACTGAGCAGAATGTTGGGATCGCTTTCACACATGTTCCTTCTTTCTAGGATGGTGGTCCCTGAAGTCCGAGCTTCCCATACCTTTCTTATGCTAGGGTTTGTTTGTTGGTTTGGTTTGGTTTTTTGTCCAATTTTTTTAGTTCTTCTTACAATTATGTCAATCTGATTAAGGTAGTCTGTCCTATCTAGAAGAAGAAGTACTCAATAATGTATCTTTTAAGAAGAGTAAAATGGGGTGAGCAGATGATTAATCATTAAGGTATTATACATTATTGTAAAACTAGAGTAATTAGAATAGACTCTTACCTTCAAACATAAATAGTTTACTTTGATTTAAAAATTGGTTAGTCCTGGAAATCCCTAAGAATAGCAAATGATCTGAAACAGGCAGTACACTTTCTTTTATACACATTCTCTGACTTTTTTTGTTTACGTAGAGGAAGCATTCTACGTCAAAATCTACATGGAAACAGTCAGGCTGCCCTGTATGCTGTAGCCCTAAGTTCACATTTGTTAATGTCATTTGTGCAAGTTGAGTAATTTTTACTGCTAGTTTAAAACAAAGGAGGTTATTTTTACTGTAAATAGTGAGAAGCACTTTGTATTTTCATCATAAAATTAATTCCTATATTTTTTGGTAGGGTTGAGAGGATGCTCAAACTCCATCCCAATGTTCTAGGGTGTTCCAGGGAAAAACACGTAGAACAGAGACATCCAGAGAGGAGGGGCCACCCATGTGGTTCTTGTCAAGGCTATGTAGAAAAGCACTGTGAACTCCCAGCCAGCAGATGGGTTTGGAACTCAAGATTGCCAGACTCACTTTTATTCCATAAAATTTTGTTTTTGTCTTAATTTCATTTTATTTAGAAACAGGTATCTTCTCCGTCGCTCAGGCTGGAGAATTGGCATGATCATAGTTCACTGTACCCTTCAATTCCTGGGCTGAGGAATCCTCCCACTGCAGCCTCCCCAGTAGCTGGGACTATAGGTACATGCCACCACATCCAGCTAATATTTATTCATTTTGTAGAGACAGGCTAGTCTTGAATTCCTGGTCTTAAGAGAGCCTCCCACCTTGGCCTCTCTAAGCCTCAGCCTCCAATAGCTAGGATTACAGATGTGAATCACCGTGTCTAGCTTATTCTATAAAATTGAGTAAAGTTTAAACACTCAGAATCTCAATTTCTTTCTCTGTAAAATTAGGGATTTTTTTTTTTTTTTGAGTCGAAGTCCCACGCCATCTCCCCGACTGGAGGGCAGTGACACGCTTCTGGCCACCGTAGCCTTGACCTGCTGGGTTCCGGTGATCCTTCCGCCTCAGCCTTCCAGGTAGCAGGAACTACAGGCACACACTACCACACCTGGCTAATTTTTGATTTATTGTAGAGACAAGTTCTCACCAAGTTGTCTGGGCGGGTCTTGAACCTATGGGCTCAGGCAATCCACTCACCTCGGCCTCCCAAAGTGCTGGGGTTACAGATTGAGACACTGAGCCTGGCCAAATTAGGGAATTTTATCAGGGTTATCTTCAAGATCTTTAAATTTTATTAAACTAATTAATTAAGTCATTATTTTTATTTTTATTTTTTAGTCAGGGTTTCACTCTGTCACCCAGGCTGGAGTTTAGTGGCATGATCATGGCTCATTGAAGCCTTGACATTCCGGGCTCAGGCAATCCCTCCCGCCTCAGCCTCCCAAGTAGTTGGGACTATAGGTGCACACCATCACACCCAGCTAATATTTTTTTAAATTTGTTTTGAGGAAAGGAGGTCTGGCTACGTTGCCCAGGCTGGCCTTCAACTCTTGGGTTCAAGCTATCCTCTGGCTTCCGACTTCCAAAGTGTTAGGATTATAGGTGTGAGCCATAATCATTAAAATGATCTGGTCAGAGATCATTTTAAATGTCAAAATGTTAGTCTGTAAATATGAGTTTTTCCATAGGTGCATAGAAGAAAAGTATTGCCACCATTACCGCTTGACAGCCATTCAGAGCTTAGCACTGTGGCCACTTTGTTCTGTGATTCCAGCCTCTGGGTTGATGTAGGGGAGTCTGGAATTTGGGGAGTTCCTTGTTGTCCACCAGCATTTCCCAGGTGCCTGAAGTTGCTTATCCAGGCAAAATGGCAGCATGGCTCCAGCCCAGAATGAGGACAGGGGAAGTCTTCTCCTAGTAGAAAGAGGGTAAGACAGTGAGTGCATGACCAAACACCAATGGCTCAACTGGCACTTACTAGAAGGGAGGTGACTCTGGTTTCCAGAAATAAAAGCCCAGGTATCCCAGATAGGATCCCAGCCTTTATTCTATTCTTAGAATATTTCCAGCCTAAGGTAGGGTTAACTCTAAAGGGCCTGCCCTCAGTTGTTTGTTTGTTTGTTTTGTTTTTAGTTAGAGTCTCACTCTGTTGCCCAGGTTGGAGTGCGGTGGTATGCTCATGGCTCACCACAGTCTTGACTTCCTAGACTCAGATGATCCTTCTGCCTCAGCCCCCAAGGAACTGAGACTACACACATGCAGCACGACACTAGGCTAATTTTAAAAATTTTTTGGTAGAGATGAGGTCTTGCTATGTTGCCTAGAATGATCTCAAATTCCTGAGCTCAAGCAATTCTCTCCCCGGCCTCCAAAAGTGCTAGGATGACAGGTGTGAGCCTCTATGCCCAGCCTAGTAAGTTTTAAAATATTTTGGACAAGGGTACCAGACATTTGACAGACACGTGGCTATTTCTCCATCTTGCTCCAGTGGTGGATCTGGCTAACTGATCATGGCACCCTTTTATTTTGTGAATCCAGGGAATATCTCAGAATCCTGATCAACAAAATACACATGCCAGGACTTGGCTTACAGAAGGAAACCTGTCAGCCATGTCTGTCTTAGGCTTTAGGCTTGCGATTGGGGCCATTGTCACGAGGTGAATAGTCATATCATTCAGAGTGTCAGCCTCAGGCTACATCACTGTGTGTCTGCCAGCATGCAGCATGAGTCCACAACCCAGTCATAAAGCCAGAGGGTCCCTCCATCCCTCCTTGACTCTTCTTATTTTTTTTTTTTTTTGAGTTGGAGTCTCACTCTGTCGCCCAGACTGGAGTGCAGTGGCCGCTTCCGGTCACCACAGCCTCAACCTGCTGGGCTCTGGCGATGCTTTCACCTCAGCCTTCCGAGTAGCCGGAATTACAGGCATGCGCTACCACGCCCGGCTGATTTTTGATTTGTTGTAGAGATGAGGTCTCACTGCCCAGGCGGGTCTCGAACCCACGGGCTCAGGCAATCCACTCACTTCAGCCTCTCAAAGGTGCGGGATTACAGGCTGAGCCACTGAGCCTGGCTGACTCTTCCTATGTTTAGTGGTATGGTCAAATGGCTATCTTACAAATTGATTTCCAACTAATGAGTGAGCAATTGGGTTCCCTTTTTGAAGATTGTTAACCCAAGTAGTAGGCCCACCCAAAATACTTTTGTCAGGAGGACAAGTCCACATGGAGGCCTTAGGCCAACCATCTTCTCTTACACCCGCACCCGCTATCAGGTTGTACGTCGAGGCTCTGTAAACAAGCCTCCCAACAACAATCCTAGGCATGCTTCTGCCCAGAATACCGTTTCTAGATTCATGGATCTGCTCTCTGGAGGATGGGGAGGAGACAGAGGACCTGGAAGGGGTCCAGGGATATTTGGGCAGGGAGTGATGGGTTCCCGGGTACCAGAGTGTTATCTGGACTAGGAGGTGATGCAGCTCCCCTGACCACCGCCTCCTTGGTCCCTCAGCAGCAGTGGGTAGGGGGAAGCATGGTCAGGGTGGGTAGACAAGGCAGGACCCACTAACCCACGGGTCTGAAGCAGGACACTTAGTGCCTGTGTCTGAGGACAGTGATGACCCAGTGACTCTCTGACTGGTGGGGTTTTGGGCTGTGTGGTAAATAGATGCTAGAAATTACAGACCGAGTGAAGAACAGAGAACCTGGGGTCGAGTCTGCCCACAGGCTTGGCTTCACTCAGCAGTTTTGCTGTGTTTCTTCCTTTCCTCTCACAAAAATCTCCAGGCTTGATTTTTGACTCACAAGAGTTTCAGTAGCAGTTATAGTTACTGGGGAGGGAAGGAAAGAGGCCAGAGACAGGAGTCAATCTAGGATGGTCAGAGTCTCATGATGGGGGGGATATTTATTCCAATAAAGGATGCCCCAGTGATGTGTTCTCTACTGTGCTAACTTTGTCACTCTCCCACTCTTTTTCCTCCAAGCTCTCAGGTTATAGACTTTTTTTTTTGTAGAGATGAGGGCATCTCACTATGTTGTCTAGGCTGGTCTCGAATTCCTGGCCTCAAGAAATCCTCCCACTTTGGCCTCCCAAATTGCTAGGCTTACAGGTGTGAGCCCCCATGCCTGCCTTGGGTTATAGACTTTAAACTGGATATAGTATCCCTTTTTGTTCCCAAAGGCTCCATCTGTAGATGGGGAGGGAGAGCCATAGAGATCATATGGAGACCAGATGTTGTGGTTCATACCTGTAATCCCAACAATTTGGGAGGCTGAGGCGGGAGGATTGCTTGAGCCCAGGAGTTTGAACCTTCAGTGAGCCATGACCCTGCCACTGCATTCTAACGTGTGCTACAGGGTGACACCCTGACTCAAAAAAAAGAAAGAAAAGAAATAATATGTAGAAGTGTAAACAAGTAGGTGTTACCTGCTGATGCCTGGGCCAATTAGCCTGTCATTCCTCTCAATATCTCGGGGTAAGTCATAGCCAAAGATGCCAACCAGAAATACAATGTGTAGCTGGGTGCAGTGGCTGCACTTGTAATCTCAGCTACTCAGGAGACTGAGGTAAAAGAATTGCTTGAGGCCAGGAGTTCAAGACCAGCCTGGACAGAATAGTAAGACCCTGTCTCAAAAAAAAAAAAAAAAAAAAAAGAATGGGAAAGTCTGTTAGGGGAGCTATCCTCCTTTTCTCCATGTTCCTGTAATCTGACCTTGCTCTTTTACTCTGAACTCATGTCTTTCTTTCACAAATGCATAGTTGTTTTTTATTCCCCCCCCTTTCTCTCAACAAATTAAAGAAAGAAAGTTACCCCATTTTGTGTGCTGGTGATGTTATCTATGCGTTTTCTAAGTGGAAGCCCACCCCTACTCCGTTTCCAACCTTCTTGTGATGTCCAAGCTGTATTGTTTTAAAGGTAACACCCTTGGCTGGGTACAGTGGCTCATGCCTGTAATCCCAGCACTTTGGGTGACCTAGATGGAAGGATTGCTTGAGTCCAGGAGTTTGAGACCAGCCTGGGCAATGTAGTGAGATGCCCTGACTCTACAAAAAAGTGAGACCTCGTCTCTACAAAAAATAAAAATAAAAAAACTAGCTGGATATGGTGGTGCCTATAGTCCCAGCTACTTGGGAGGCTGAGGTGGAAGGATTCCCTGAGCCTCGGTGGTTGCGGCTGTGGTGAGCTGTGATTGTGACACTGCACTCCAGCCTGGGTGACAGAGTGAGACCCCGACTCAAATAAATACATACATACGTACATAAATACACAAATAAAATAACACTCTTGAATGCTTAAGTGATTGTCTTGTTTAATTTTTTTTTTTTTTTTTTTGAGTTGGAGTCTTGACCTGCTGGGCCCTTGACCTGCTGGGCTCTGGCGATCCTTCCGCCTCAGCCTTCCGAGTAGCCGGAATTACAGGCGTGCGCTACCACGCCCGGCTGATTTGTTTGATTTATTGTAGAGATAAGGTCTCGCCAAGTTGCCCAAGTGAGTCTCGAACCCGCGGGCGCAGGCAATCCACTCACCTCAGCCTCCCAAAACCCGGGATTACAGGCTGAGCCACCTAGCCTGGTTGTCTCATTTAATTTTGATCTTTGCTTAAATATCTTCACTCAGACCTTTAATCTTTTTTAACTTTTAATTTTTTTATTTTAAAGATGTGGGGTACAATTCAGGGTTAGGTATGCAAATATTCATTATGCAGGTACCCTGGGAGCTTTCATGTTTTTAAGGGAGTTGTTAAATGAGCAATTGAGGGCCAGACATGGTGGCTCATGCCTGTAAGCCGGGCACTTTGAGGGACTGAGGTGGGAGGATTGCCTGAGTCCAGGAGTTCAAACCAGCCTGGGCAACACAGCGAGACCTTGTCCCTAAGGGGATTAAAAAAAAGATGAACTGAGGTTGCCTCCTTTGCAGAGAAAATTAGACGTGTGCCTTGACACTAAGTGCCCCCAAGGAGGTGGAGATCTTTTAAAGGTTGAAGATTGATCGCACCTGGAAGGTGCTTTTATACGTGACCACGAAGGAGGCAGAGAAAAACTGGCCTCTTCTCACTGTGTTTCTCCATGAGATTATGATCGTCTCGGGGAGGCCACCAGGGAGTCACCTGTGCCCCAGCCAGTGCTCTGATGGGAGGGTGCCAGAGGCGGGCTAGCCACAGAGGAGAGGGCTCTGTGACCTGTGAGACAACCTGGCACTGGCAGGAATCCATTGGCAGGGCCGTGCGAGGGGACTTTGCCAGTTTAAGGTCACGAACCAAAGAGGAAATTACATTTAAGCAGAAACAAAATCCCATGGAAACATTCAGTGTTAGGTAATGTTTGCGCCATGAAGGGCATCATCTCTCTGCCATCTCCTCTTTTCCTTTCTGTCCTTGGGCTTCCTGTGTCCCTCACAGCGTAAAGCTCAAGGTCTTTGCTAGGTGCTGAATAACATGCCAGTTACACACTTGCATTCAAAGCTCTGGCCTCTTTTCTGACCTAAATGTCTTTTGCATGTGGTGGGGATAGGGATGTATCCTTTTCGTTTTGAACACAGAAGTAAAATTTTAACTTGAATATGTGGAATATCGGCTTCAAATTTAGTCACAGGTGTGGTCGTTAGCCCGTCATTACCCCCTAGTGGGATAAAATAGGATAGATATTAATAAGGTTATGTGGGATGCAATTGAATGGGTATACAGTCAGTGGTTCTGGTTTGGGCAAATACAAAGTGACTATTAAGGATACCACGGAAATGCATATTCCCCACTCCTTTGGAAAACCACTGGCCTTCAGTGGGGCTGGAGCAAGTCATTCTGCTTGATAATCTCCTCTTCCTCTTTCATTTTATTTCCTCATTGATGTCATAGTGAGTGGTATTTAAGAATAAGAGAAACAAGCAAATAAACAAACAAAACCAGAAGCCATATGTAAAAAGAACATAGATTTGATCTCCTGGAAATTACTCACTCATATAATGCAAGACACCAAAAATGAGAAGACAAATTCAAAAGAAACCAGAAGGATAAATAAATATTTTTTTGAAGTTTAAACTTCATAAATATGTAAAATATTATATATCAATAAAAGAAACTTAAAAATCCAGCCTCCCTACTATGAAGTAAATTAGAAGTAAAATGAAATATCATCTTTCACCTATCAAATAGCAAAAACTGAAAGACTGAACTGCAAATGTTGCTGAAGGCATGTCAGAAGAGACAGCACTCACTGCTGATACTTTTTTTTTTGAGTTGGAGTCTCACTCTGTTGCCCAGGTTGGAGTGCAGTGTCACGTTCGTGGCCATCGCAGCCTCTATCTGCTGTGCTCAGGCCATCCTTCCACTCAGACTTCCAAGTAGCTGGAATTACAGGCACGTGCCACCATGCCTGGTTAATTTTTTAATTTATTGTTCAGACGAGGTCTCGCCAGTTTGCCCAGGTTGGTCTCGAACCCGTGGGTTAAGGCAATTCCCTTACCTCAGCCTCCCAAAGTGCTGGGATTACAGGCTTGAGCCACTGTGACCGGCCTGCTGATAGTTTTTGTTGCATGTAAATTAGTGAGTTACTTTAGAAGGCAATTTGTCAATATCTATTATGATGGTTAATTGGTATATGTTTTGATCCAGCAAGTTTACTTTTTCAATTCTATCCCAAAGACATATTCTCATATATGCCCCAGGTCTCTTTAGAATGACATTCATCACCACAATGTTTATGATAAGGAAAGTCTACACATTAGTAGAAGTCTTTCCACAGAGACAGGGGAAGGTGGAAGTGTAGGTGCAGTTAAATAAATTATGAAACAATTTCTTTCTATGTCATACTGCATTGCCATTAAAAACATGAGATAGAGCTCCATGGAAAGAACTTCATGACTCTTGGGTGAAAAATGGGATCATAAAATAGCTTTTAGTTTGATCCTCTTTTTATGTGTGTTTTTAAAATGCATATTTATGTAAGTGTGCATATACATTTATAAAACGAATGTACCTCAATCTATTAACAATGTTTACCTCCCTAGAGGTGGAAGTAGGAGTAACAATGCTAATAAAGAAAGACTTCTTTTCTTTTTGAGTCAGAGTCTCACTCTGTCACCCAGGCTGGAGTGCAGTGGCACAATCACAGCTCACTATAACCTCCAACTCCTGGGCTCAGGCAATCTTCCTGCCTCAGCCTCCTGAGTAGCTGGAACTACAGGTGCACGCCATCACGCCTGGTTAATTTTTTAAATTTTTTTTGAAGAAACGAGGTCCTACTACGTTGCCTACAGTGATCTCAAACTCCTGGGCTCAAGCAATTCTGCCTCAGCCTCCCAAAGTGCTGGGATAACAAGCCTGAGCCCTGAGCCACCACACAGCAGACTGAAGACCTTCTTTCTATATATCTTCCTATTGCTCAAAAGGGTATTCATTTTTGATGGCTGCATCTATGTATTGCTTATATGGATAAAAGTACATGAAAAAAATGAGATACTTTGATGTGGTATTTGGGCAGATGGTTTAAATGGAAACACCTCCACTATAGGAGACAGAATTAATACTTATCACGGTAGAAAGGCTAAGCCCAGTGACAAGTCTTTAGCCAGCCATTGTTTTTCAAGAAATCTCAGCACATGGGTAACATTTTGATGGAGAAATGAGTGGCTCTGTCATCTTCCAGGCAGTTTGAATCATTTCCCGGCCTCATTGTTGCCTAAGTCAGTACTGCTGACTCAAGGCCTCTAGAGTGAGCCCTGGTGACGAGATGGCGACGGTTGCCAGGAGTGACAAGGGCAGCCTGAGGACTCCAGCCACTGTGCCTCTCCACAGAAACACTCAGACCCAGTCAAGCCATGGAGGAGACAGTTTTGCTATAAAGTGGTCCTTTATGGCCGGGCTCAGTGGCTCAGCCTGTAATCCCAGTGCTTTGGGAGGTCAAGGTGAGTGGATTGCCTGAGCCCACGGGTTCGAGACCCACCTGGGCAACTTGGCGAGACCTCATCTCTACAATAAATAAGAAATTAGCCAGGTGTGGTAGCGCGCGCCTGTAGTTCCAGCTACTTGGAAAGTTGAGGCAGAAGGATTGCCGAAGCCCAGCAGGTCGAGGCTGCAGTGGTCTGGGTGACAGAGTGAGACTCCAACTCAAAAAAATAAAAAATAAAATAAAAGGGTCCCTCAAGCTCATCCCCATTTAGAAAGAAGATGGAACCCCAAATGAGATTATGAAATGTTCATGTCAACCTGGGTGTATTAGTGAAGCTATTTCATCTTATTCATTTTCAAAGAAGTTTATAATTTTATGTGTTGTCTAAGTGTTTTAGAAAATCAATATACTCAGGCTAACTCCATGGCAACAGGCATTTACTAACACACTTATTTTTTCTTTTTTTCATTTTCTTTCCTCCCTCCCTCTGTAGCTTCCACCCTCCTTTCCTTCTTCCCTTCCTGCTTTCTTCTTTCCTTTCTCCCTATCTCCCTTTCTCCATTCTCTCTTTATTCTTCCTCTTTCTTCTCTTTCTTTCTTTCTTTCATCTTGCTCTTTCACCCAGGATAGAGTGCAGTGGTGTGATCATAGCTCACGGTAGCCTCAAATTCCCAGACTTAAGCCTCCATACTAGCTGGAACTACAGGCACAAACCACCACGGCAATAATCCAGTGTTCCATCCTAGGAGATTCTGTGCTTTAATTTTTTCATCATTTGCTCTTGCAAATATCTTCTTCATCTAAATCAACATTCAAGAAGGACATGGCAAGTTCAAGTATTACTTCTTTATTTTGTTCTTGTTCTTTATTTCTCATAGTTAGAAGAGATATGGTGTTGTAATGCACTGAAAATATCTAACAAGTCAATACAAATTATAGAAGAGTATTGTCCCAAGGCAGACGCTAAGGTGTCATTTTTGGCCTTTGATGAAATTTTGCACTGATCACTTACTGGTTTATGCTAAAGTTTCTTTCACTTCTAAAACTTCAAAGGTCAACATTCTCCATTTCTGGTTTTTAGTCTAAATTGGCAGCAGCAGTTGAAGGAATGATTGAAAAATTGCACATGGTACATTGATTTTGACCCCATGAAAAAGGGTGTTGTATGTTATCAAAACCAGCCAGTGAGAAAAATACTCTATAATACCCAGGATATTTCTGGTTTCTTACCTATTAGAGTACTAGCCGGTGCTCAGAAGACCTATAGAGATACAGGCAGTGACTGGTCATTAAAATTCTTATATGCTATTTTACATATATTTATGTTTATATTCTATTAACCTGTAGGAAGTTGGGATGTTGAGAGATCTGAAGCAGGAGAAAACACAATTACATTAATGACTTTTTTTTTTTTTTGAGTCAAGGCCTCACTCTGTTATCCAGGTTGGAATGCAGTGGCACAATCATGGCTCACCACAGCCTCCAACTCTTGGGCCCAGGAGATCCTTCAGCCTCAGACCCTGAGTAGTTGGGACAACAGGTATGCACACCCAGCTAATTTTTTGATTTATTGTAGAGATGAAGTCTCACTATGTTGTCTAGGCTGGTCTCGAACTCCTGGGCTGAGGCAATCCTCTCACCTTGGCCTCCCAAAGTGCTGGGATTACAGGTGTGAACCACTGTACCTGGCTGTTTTGTTCTTTAAAGTAAAAAGCAATTGATCTTCTTTTGTTATGTCATGGCTGTTGGGATTGGAATTTTTGTTTAAGGATAATCTATACCAGTATAGTCTGGAGTGAAGGAGATAGATCAAGTATTAATATATGAGCTTGCTAAAACCCCCTAGGGTCTATCAACAAATACAAGGCTGGACTAAGACAGTGTCACTGGGAACAGACAGAGAAGCAGAGATGGAGAGGTTGATGTGGATTTTTCCAGTCAGCCTGGGCTTTGAGAGTGTTGGCTCAATGGATCAGCCAGCCAAGCCCCAGAGAAGGTTGTGGAAGAGCTGGTAAGCCTAGCCCTTCAAGTGTCAGCTCTAATGGGTTGGCAAACCAAGCCCTGAGTGTGGCGATGGGTCTAGCCCCCAGGGTGTTGGTTCTAACAGGCTGGCAAGCCAAGTCCTAAGAGTGTTGCTGGTTCGGTGGGCTGGCAAGTCTAACCCTCTGGGTGTCTCAGCTTCAGAGTCTCGACTTCTTCTGGCAGCTCTGCTGGTTCAGCTGGCTCTGTTGGCTGGCAAGCCAGCCTCTGGGGTACATGGCCTTTCAACTCCGATGGTCTTCTGCACCTCTTCAGGTTGCAACTCTTCAGGGTTGAGGTTCTTGTCTCATGCCCAGGAAGAATGAGGGACATGGACAGCCAGAAAGCGAGAAAGCAGGATTTATTGAGGACAGAAAAGCTCCCACAGTGGGAGGGGGCCCCAAGGGGTTGCCCATCTGGGGCCGAAAACCTGGTGCTTGTATAGCCCTAAGTCCAAGCCAATTGGCTAGCATCAACTGTGAGTTGTTGCTGTTCTGATTGGTTGCTTTTCAATCCCAGCAGTGGGTACCTTAGCACTAGCTTGAGAGGCTTGCTGGGAGTTGTTTACCAATGCTGAACCTGAGAGGCCTGCCAGGAGTTCACTACATTGTTACAAGAGGACCTGCCTGTCTGTCTGTCTAAACTTTCTCTAGCTATCTCCTGTCTCAAGGTGATTAGAGGAAATGATGACAGCTCAGAAACCCGTCACACACGTTTCTGGCTTCTGGTACTAGATGGAAGTTCATGTTATTAATTAAGCTAAGAAACAACAAAGGGAGACAAGTTATGGTGAGAAAACAGTGAGTCCAGTTTTTGAGGTACATATGATACATTCAGGAATGAGAGCATGGATTATGTCTGTTTACTGTCACTGCTGTTACCAGTACCTCTACTAGGCCTGGAACACTCAAGGCACTTAACATGTACTTTCCACATGAAACAGCACAGGAGAGAAACCCAGGTTAGCATAGTATTTGGGAGTCAATGGAGACAATCAAGTTGGGTACTGTGGCTCACATCTGTAATCTCAGCATTGTGGGAGGTGGAAGTGGGAGGATTGCTTGAGATCAGGAGTTCGAGACCAGCCTGACAAGACAGCCAGACCCTGTTTCCACCAAAAACAACAAAAATTAGTTTGGCATATTGGCACATGCCTGTAGCTACTCGGAAGGGCAAGGTGGGAGGATTGCTTGAGCACAGGTGTTCAAAGCTGCTGTGAGCTATGCTGCACCACTGCACTCCAACCTGGGTGACAGAATGAGACCTTGTCTCTAAAAAAGAAGTAGACAGACATGAGTTGAAATTGTGGAAATGGGTGAGCTCATTCAGAGCAAGAAATGAGTGGGACATCTTCGGGAGATCTTTGTGGTCCTCATCATTTAGGGGGAGAGCAAAGAAAAACAGCCCAGGAATGTTGATGGTAGATTTGTCAGAGAGAGAAAGAGGAATTTCAAAGATCTTAGTGTCTCAGAAACCAAGTAAAGGAGGAGAGAATTTTTAATGAGGGACTGTCAACAGATCTAAATGTCACCAAAAGGGGAGATCAGTTAAGAATTGGGATCCATTGGATTCAGCAATTAGGAAATCTTTGGCAACCTCAGCAAGAGCAGTTTCAGTGAGATGGTAAATCTAGGAGTCATGCTGACGTGGACCAAGGTTAGACTGGATGTTTAGAATGGAGGGAGCAAGATCAGAGTCTCCTTTCATAGGTGTTTGGCTGCGATGCAGTTAAATAAGCCAATAGCTGATATGTAACAGACTCAAGGGATTGAATAAATATTCTTACAATCTGAAGGCAAGGAGAAAGATGCTGATGATAAAAGAGGTTAAAGGAGGCTGGGCACAGTGGCTCACGCACTTTAGGAGGCCGAGGTGAGAGGATTGTCTGAGCCCACGGTTTGAGATCAGCTCAGGCAACTTGGCAAGACCTTATCTCTACAATAAATCAGAAAATTAGCCAGGTGTAGTGGCACATGCCTGTAGTTCCATCTGCTTGGAAGGCTGAGGTGGAAGAATCACCTGAGCCCAGCATGAGGATCACCGCGAGCGTGCCACTGCACTCCAGCCTGGGCAATGGAGTGAGACTCTAATTCAAAAAAAAAAAAAAAAAAGAAGTTAAAGGATGCCGAATTCTCCTCCAGAATGGAAGAAAAAGGAAAGGACATTGCAGGTGCAGATACATGTGCAATTGAGGGGCTCAAAGTGGAGCATTGCAACTCTGATTATTTCTATGAAGTCAGAATCAAATTTCCATCTAAGGGGAAGCTGAAGTAGGACTGGGGGTTTGATGAGATTGGTAATGAATTAGCAGAGCTATTTGGGGGATTAGGAAGATTGAATCAGGGACACAGAACAATCATGATTGTTAATTGGTATTTAGGACCCAGATGGAGATAAACATTATAACATCAGAGTTGCACAAATCTCTATAATGTGAAGGTTTCCTCCTTCAGCAACATCTAACACTCAGAAGCCCAGATGTGCATAGACAGCAGACGTTTATAATGGTTCATAATTTAGGGTTTACAGAGTGGCCACTGCTGATGGCAGACAGCAGCAGCAGGGGACCGGGGAAAACTGGACTACCCTCCCTACTCACCTGATCTGGTCCCCAATGCCTTCTTCCTTTATCCAAAGATAAAGGAAACATTGAAAGGAAGACATTTGATGACATTCAGGAAATCAAGTGTGATACAATGACTGCTCTGATGACCAATCCAGAAAAAGAGTTCCAAAATTGCTTTGATGGGTGAACTAAGCACCAGCGTTGGTGCATAGCATCCCACGGAGAGTACATCAAGGGTGATGGTGGGTGACAGTAGCAATGAGGTATGTGGCACTTTTTTTAGGGTGAGTTCATTATTATTATCAGACCTCATAATTATGAATCCAGGAAGCCCTAATCATCTCCACCGTTTACTCTGAGCTGTTATACAGACTCGTTTCCCTGGAAGCTGATTAACAAAGCCCACAGGAAGAGAATCTTAATCCTAGCCTTCTATATTCACTCGGTACCTAACAACACATTCCTTTTTCTGGCTCCTGGGTTTTCCTTTTAAATAATTAGACTTTCCTTTTAAATGGTTAGACTGTCAAGAGTATGTTAAACAAAAGACCCGGGACCCTAAACATTATGTAAAGAAGCCATTTTAAAGCGGAAATAGCTGGGTGTGGTGGCTCACACCTATAATCCCAGCACTTTGGGATGTCTAGGAGGGATAATTGTTTGAGTCCAGGAGTTCTAAACCAGCCTAGGCAATATAGCAAGACCTCATCTCTACCCAAAAAAAAAAAAAAAAAAAAATTAGCCAGACATGGCAGCACATACTTATAGTCCCAGTAACTTGGGAGGCTGAGGCAGTAGGATCACTTAAGGCTAGGAGGTCGAGGCTGGCTGCAGTGACCCATGATCATGCCACTGCACTCCAACCTGGGTGACAGAGTGAGACCCCAACTCAAAAAACAAAAACAAAGCAGAAAATAGTGTGAAATGCTTTGTATTCAGCACATCGGCTGCTATTTTTTTCAGGATGAAAGTTGATGCTGCCATAGAAGAGCCTTCTTACAGGTTGGGTAATAAAGAATGCACAGTCAGAGAAGCCCTACATTTGAGGTAGGAGAAGCAAGCCAGCTGCCAATGTCACTCCTGAAATTTTTTTTTTTTGAGTTGGAGTCTTACTCTGTTGCCCAGACTGGAGTACAGTGGCACGCTCATGGCCACTGTAGCCTCAACCTGCTTGGCTCAGGTGACCCTTCCACCTCAGCTTTCCAAGTAGCTGGAACTACAAGCATGTGCCACCTGGGCAATGTAATGAGATCTCATTTCTAAAGGAGGAGGAGGAGGAGGAGGAGGAGAAGGAGGAGAAGGAGAAGAAGAAGAAGAAGAAGAAGAAGAAATTAGCTGGACATGGTGGCAAGTGCCTGTAATCCCAGGTACTCTGGAGACTAACATGAGGTTCACTTCAGTTCAGGAGATTGAAGCTGCAGTGAGCAGAGATCATGCCAACTGCACTCCAGCCTGGGCTACAGAATGGCACCTTGTCTCAAACAAAAAAAGAAAAAGAAGGAAGTACAGTTACTCTAAATTCAGGCCCCCTAGACAAAGCCTCAGCTGGAGACCAGACCAAGACTACCATACTGAGATTGGGAGGTCCCTACAGAATTTCTGGAGCCAGGAAAGTGAGGAGAAAAGCTAGTCCCCACAGCAGTTTGTTCTGAGGAGAGCAGGTTATGGAGGTTGCCCTGTGCCTGCACTCCAGGGCGCCTGGTCCATGTCACCTCGGTGGGTGTGAGAACGCTGCCTAGACACCAGCCACTGCCCGAGGCTCTCTCCATGGTACTGCTCCATAGCTATCCCTGTCCGCCCACAGTCAGCCTTGAAGAGATGCGGGAACAGTGATGTCCTCAGACCTGTGTCTTCTCTGGCATCACCCTGTCCCAACACGCCCACTCCCCACATCCAGGCTCTGGGTGGGTTGCTTTGTTCCTTTTTTCTATCAGTGGCTTTCTCATCTGAGTTTTCTTTTTTTTTCTTTTTTTGTGATAAGAGCCTCAGTGACTGTGTCTCATCTGTGATGGATGCCCACGTGACTAGCCCTGCTCTGTGATGGGGTTCCCAGTGACCAGCCCTCCTCTGTGATTGCTGCCACTGCAAATGGCCCCACTCTGTGATACGTACCTCAGTGACTGTGCTTCCTCTGTAATGGGAGCCCCAGCTAGTAGCCTTCATTTATAATGGATGTCAAACTCTGGTGTCAAACCCTCCTTTGTTTTTTAATTTAATGTAATTTAAATTTTTAAAAATTTTAGAGATGTGGAGTACAATTCAGGGTTAGGTGTACAAATGTTCATTATGCAGGTACCCTTGTTGTTGAGGTGTGCCCCTCCCTCCCTGGCAGTTTCCCACTACTGCCAATCCCTTTCTTGTAGTATTATGATAATTGTTCAGGGTACACTTATGAGTGAGAACATATGGTACTCTGTTCTTGTTTCTGTGATAGATCACTGAGTATGATCGACTCTAAATCCATCCAAGTTGCTGCGAAGTCCATATGTTTGTCCTTCTTTATGGCTGCATAATATTCCATTGTATCACATTTTCTTATCCAGTCCAGCTTCGATGGACAGCATGGTTGGTTTCATGTTTTTGCTATTGTGACTAGAGTTGCAACAAACATGCATGTGCTGGTATCTTTTTTGTAGAATGATTTGAGTTCCTCTGGGTATATTCCCAGTAGGGGGATTGCTAGGTCATATGAAAGATCAATCTCCAGTTCTTTCAGAAATCGCAACACTGTCTTCCAAAGAGGTTGCACTAGTTTGCATTCCCACCAGCAGTGTAGAAATGTTCCTTTTTTCTCCACATCCTCACCAGCATCTATTGTTATTTGTTTCATTAATGATGGTCATTCTTACTGGGGTGAGGTGGTAACTTAGTGTGGTTTTGATTTGCATTTCTTTGATGATGAGTGAGGCTGAGCGCTTTTTCATGTCTGTTGGCTCATCTGAGTTTTCATATGTGGATACTCCACTGAGGCCGGGGCCCAGGGCTATGGAGCTGGAAGCTCACTGGGTGTAGACACTGATCCCATCATCTGCACTGGTGTGATAATTATTAGCATGAGGAAGACTCACAGAGCAGAGCCCCAAGTGGCCATTCAGAGAAGACAGTAGATAACAAGTTGAAGTCAAAACGAATGATCCACAGAGATACTAGAAACATGTAATACAACCATGACCGCTATTTTACTTCCTCTTTGGAAGAGAATTGATACACTCGTTGATATGCTACAAATTGTACTTATCTAAACATATTTACCTAAGGAGACAGGAATTTTCATCTTTTTCAGAAAATACTCTTTGAAATGTACCAAACATCTTCCGGAAGCCGAGGGTGAAATGTCTCTCTCGGGTTGTTCTTCTGATGTGGCGAATGAGCTGACAGACCTATTTGTCTCACAGAGTGAGCTGAAAATACCAACTCCAGGGCCCAGGCTTCTTCCTAGCATGTACTTTAGAAGACAGCACAGGCCAAAGCACTAAGATGTGCTTGGACGGACAAGGACAGGATTATGACAGAGGATTCTCAGCATTCATAGAGACACAGACTTTCAGAGTGACTTGTTATTCATTTATAGTCTCTTTCTCAGTAATAATGGGAAATTCTGGTTTATTCAGGGCTGCACATTTAAACACACCCTTATTCCCATCTTTGATTTTTGTCAAAGTAGGGGTGAGTGAGAGTATCAGGTTTTACCAAATTATTTCTCAAGGCACACTGAAGACATAAAAGACAGAAGCATATGGGATAACATGTAATACTACTAGAGTCAAATCAAATAAACGACTAGTTACTTGATTAAACACATACCAAATGGTATTATAGTGTACTAATAAGGATTAAACAAGAGGAATTTTCACCCATTATTACTTATATAGGGTTGTGTTTTAAATTAGACAACTGGTCACAATTCTCTTCCTCATTGGAAGACAACCAATATAATCATTGATATGCTGCAAATTGCATTTATCTAAATATATTTACCTATTCAATTAATTTATTAGTCAAAATGGTTGCTCAATGCAATTTCCCCTGCAAAGTTGTCAAAGAAACAGTCTTATTGCCTTAAGCAGGAACTCAAGCACAAAGATGAAAAGTCATATCTGAGTATCTGATGTATTTTATTGGTTCACATTTATTCTATCTGAGGTTAACACTATTTCATTGGACAGTTAAAAAATCATTCTGTAAACAAAATAAAAAATTAACAGCAGCAACAGCTAAAATAAGGACACAATGTGTAAGAAAATAAAGGAATGTGTTGAAGGGAATATTCTGAGTAAGTGAAGGAAATGTGACCGTGATTATGAATTCCACAAGAAGGAAAAAACCTTCCAATGTCTGTAAAAAAACAAAACCACAACAGTAATAAAAAAGGAAGCAAGAATTCAAAGTGCAGGTGCGCTAGTTTTCACTTCTACATCCATTCAGGAAATTGATAGAGCACACTATTCTTTTATATAAAGTGACAAGTTCCAGTTTAAAACATTCAGTTACATTATCTTGCAGATTTCAGTTTACATGATCTCTACTTTACATTGATTTAATGGAAAGATGGTCATATGTGATACATGGCATAAATTTCTCAAATCTACGGAGAATACGGAAATGGTAAAGTGTACTGTTGTATTTTTTGCTTCACTTGCAGTAACAAGAAGCTGAACACTCAGCATCAGAAGTATCAGTACGTTTATTCCTTCAAATGAAACCAAACCTATCCTGAGCCCCGTCTCTGCTGCCACTTTAAGATTCTCTGTAACTGTCACTCTTCACTAATTCTGATCACCTGACAAAAATAATCAGAACAACTTTTGAATGCAAAATTGGTCTGTTGTCTGTCCAAATTGATCAAATACAAGCGTTATTCTGGCATTATATAAAAATCACACTTTTGCAATTGTTTAGCATTCCAAATTTTTCCCTTTGAAAGAGAACATCTGTTGAACATGGTTTCCAAATAGGAGATTTTATGCAATATATATCAAATCTTAAAAACACTTTTAATACTTTTTAAAGTGGTAAAGGATTGCTGATAATGCTTTTTCCATTTAAGGACAGTCTTGTATTTGTGGCATTTCATTTTTCTTACTGCTCTAATTTTATTTAAAAAGCCTGAATACACAAGCGACTGCTGCCCTACTTAGCATTAAACAGCACTATTTTTTTAAACCATGTATACAGCTCGACAGCAAGATTAATAAGTTATAATACACACGTATTACTGACAGATTCATCTTTTCTTCAGAAGTCACTAAATAAACCATATTCTGGTAAGCCCCCCTCCCCCCAACAAGAGGTTCTGTACCTACATTGAGGTGTTTAAATATTTCTCCAATAGTTTCCATTGTATTACATTATGAAAACACTAGGCTTCGAGCCAGGGACTAATAAATATTTAATTTAAAAGAAAGGAAGAAACCCTGGACACAGAACATAAAAAAGCCCCTCTCCCGCCCGACCCCAAGGAAGGCACCATGTCAGCCCGACATGGCCGAGATTTCATAGTCACTGACGGAGGCGAGGGGCTTGCCCATCATCCGAATGTTTTTTGCACTGGTAATCCTGGCCATCATGCACACGGGCTTGTCAAAGTACTTCACCAGGGCAGGCTCAGTCAAGAGGGAGGCCAGAAACTGCTCGAAGGTGATGGCCCAGTCCCGGTCCAGGCTGGTGGTCCGGGGCAGTGCCGCCGTGCCCTGGCCGCTGCGCACCAGGACCGTGTCCTCTCCGATGTCCTCACAGTGCAGCTTGTCCTCCTCGTGGGAGCCGGCACTCAGCACCGAGTACGAGGACATGGAGCTGTCGTCCTTGGTGTCGTCGTCCGAGATCAGCATGGAGGAGCAGGCCCCGTTGTCCCGGGGCGAGGAGTCCTCCAGCTTAATGTCCTGCATCTGTCCCTCGAGGGAGTGCTCCTCGCTGTCGGCTGCCAGGCTGGCTGGCAGCGGCTCCACGGACTCCACCATGTAAGGCTGGCTGGGCCCCTTCTTGGGGAAGAGCACGCCGGGGATGCCCTGGTGGTGGCAGGACGGCCCGCTGCCCCCGCTCCCGGCCTCTTTTGCAGGTGGGGGGACGAAAAGCTTGCCGACCTCCCCGATCTCCAGCAGGAGGCTGGTCACCGCCGCGGTGGCGTGGTACAGGTCCTGCTCATTGGGGTCCTCGCTGAACATGTTGTACATCGTCTTGCACAGCTCGATGAACTGCCCCTGAAAGCACAAATCATGTGAAACCTTGTGGGAAGCAGACACGCAGGACTGTGGGGGGACTGAAAAGCCATTTATTATTATTATTATTTTTTGAATTGGAGTCTCACTCTGTCGCCCAGACTGGAGTGCAGTGGCACACTCCCGGCCAAGGCAGCCTCGACCTGCTGGGCTCTGGCAATCCTTCCACCTCAGCATTCCAAGTAGCTGGAACTACAGGCGGGCGCTACCACGTCCGGCTAATTTTTGATTTATTGTAGAGATGAGGTCTTGCAGAGTTGCCCAGGTAGGTCTCGAACCCGCAGGCTCAGGCAATCCACTCGCCTTGGCCTCCCAAAGTGCTGGGATGACAGGCTGAGCCACTGAGCCCCACCTGAAAAGCCATTTAAATGCTGACTCCTCTAAAGCTCCCTGGAATGACCTAAACATAGGATGGAGGGACACGCTGTGAAAAGTCTCTTTATCGATATTTCCATTTTTTTTATTTGAAAAATCTCAAACATCCATGAAAGTAGGCCCAAAAGAAGAAACCTTCATGTACACATCAAATAGGGTCAAGAATGACTGTGTTACACATGTTTATTGCAGAAGTATTCACAATAGCAAAAACATGGAGCCAACCATGCTGCCCATTGAAAGTGGACTGGATAAAAAAAAATGTGCTACATATACATGATGGAATATTATGCAGGCACAATGAAGGACAAAATTATGAACTTCACAGCTACTTGGATGGATTTAGAGTCTATCATACTCAGTGATCTATCACAGAAACAAAGAACTGAGTACCACATGTTCTCACTCATAAGTGGAACCTGAACATTTTCCACAATACAATAAGAAAAGGATTGGCAGTAGCAGGACACAGCCAGGGGAGAGAGGAAGGACACATAAAATCAGTAAGGGTACCTGATCTCAAACCAGGCAAAGTGGGGACCAACGAGGAACAAACTTCACCTGTACGATGACATAATCCTGACTTATACCCCACATCTTTAAAATAAAACAAATTTTTTTAAAAGAATGACTGTGTTATACATCTATTTTATTAACTTTTTTCTTTTTTTTTGTTTTCCCAGAGACAGGGACTCACTCTGTCACCCAGGTTGGAATACAATGGCACAATCATGGCTCACTACAGTCTCGAACTCCTGGGCTCAAGTGATCCTCCCACCTCAACCTCCCAAAGTGCTGGGATTACAGGTGTGAGCCAGCATGCCTGGCCTAACTTTTGTTTAATTCTCTTTTTTCTTGTTGAAGCGTCTTAAGGAAATCCGAGACTCATCTCTTTGTACTTCTACACACTTCAGTGTGCAGAGTGATTTTCTTAAGGTTAGCTCGAATCTCTTCTCCCAGGACATACTTCCTCCTCTCCCTGGACAGAAGTGATACATTCAGCCCTGCCCTGGTGACTTCTCTGTTAAGA
Organism: Carlito syrichta; assembly: GCF_000164805.1. Lineage (NCBI taxonomy): Eukaryota > Metazoa > Chordata > Mammalia > Primates > Tarsiidae > Carlito > Carlito syrichta. The sequence goes on from NW_007245705.1 coordinate 462,280, forward strand.
AACTCAGTATTTTGAGCCTATGTTGTAATTATTTATGTTGTTTTTTTCTCCCTCATTATACTTCAGCTTTTTAAAGCAAAACATGTGTCAGACATCTTTATAGCTGAGCACACTGATTTGAAAACAGCCTAAACTTGTCTTTTGCGTATCGAAGGGTCTTTTTAATAAGACCCTTATTAAAGGACTGGAGTAAGTTGCATGTCCTCTGAAAATTGAATACTTTGTGGTTCACATTTTCTCTGAGGAGGTCATTTTCTCACCACTGAGCATGTTTTTTGATGCACATATAACATACACAAAATAAATCCAAACAGGTACTAATTAACTGCCCTCAAGATACCATTTCCTTTGAGGACACTTATTCTACATTTATCTATGTCAGGAACAAAAAGCATCAAGATTTGAAATAAACGAACTGAACTATTCAGAACTTACCTGATTCAATTTGGGCAAATCCTTGGCATTCTTTGACTTGGATTTATTTTCAGCAGTCCAGAGTCTCAGATAATTACGATTTTCTTGAGAATTTGACCTTTTCCCTACAACCCAAATGTAAAAAAAAAAAAAAAAAAAGTGTTCATAGACTCCAGAAACACAAGTTCAACAAGCAAATACAGAGAAAATATCTGTACCTTTATCTGGCTTTAGGCTCACTGTGACAAAGCCATCATCTGCACTGTGCTTGCTTCTGCTGTCCAATCCAACAACTACCAAAAAATATTCGGAAGAAAAGTGCAGAGTGTTACAGAATGTACCACAGAGTTAGCATTTGTAGAAGAAAATAGAAAACTCTCTAGGTAGGGTTGTCTGACTTCACAAACATGACAAAACATCCATACGTGCATCCATAAATTTGAATTTCAGATCAACAACTAATTTTTTTGCCGTAAGTATATCCCTAATATTGCATGGGACATACTTACACTAAGCACATTTTTAAAAAACCTTAAATTCTAATTTTACTGAAAGACTCATCTTTCATCTGACAACCCGATCTTTAGGTGAAAGACTCCCCCGGAACTTATTCTCACAGCTGGGGTTCAGGGTACAATTAAACATTTAAAGAATGATGTCACATAGTGTTCAGTACTTAAAAAAATAAATTAAAATCTACGTTGGTAGAAGAGAGGGAGGAAAAAGCATGTGTACATTTTCTAAAATGTTATATGCTACAACATTGCTTCAGATTTACAGGAATTTCAAAAACATGACTTTTAAGAAACCCCCTTATACCTGTTTTCTTTGTCTTCTTAAAACAGGACATTACAGGGAATGGGAGGACATCAGAAGAGAGGGGAATGACACCCTGAGATTCATTCTGCACCCAACTGTAGAGTGAATTACAGCACTCTTCAACCACCCCAGAGCTGGCTGATTGGCTGGGGATGTGCCCTTTACTGTATTACATGTCAGATTAATTTAAGAGTGGGAAAAACTACATCATTGGGAAATTTCCTCCTAATATAAAAAATGATTGAAGAAACATGTAGATATTAAGAAATATTTATCATATGGTACCCATGTAGTGAATATTATATAGCCATTGAGAAGCCATGATTTCAAAGGATTTTTAATGACACAGTAATACTGTTACTGAAGCAGAGCACAACATTGCAGAGGTAGTTTAGTCCCAGTTTTATATATGTGTGTGTGCCTAATTTCATACATTATATGAATAAACACTGAAAAGAAATATTTCAAGATGAATAATTAGTTACATATATATGGTAACATTTTACAACAGTTTTAGCTTATTTCATATATGTTACCTATATTTTAAAAATTTCAGCACAAAACAATAGTACTTTTGTAGTTAGAAAAACTCTCTTTAGTCTAACACCTAGGATCTACAAGGAACTCAAACGCGCCAAATAGACATTTCTTAAAAGAAGATACACGGGCAGCCTACAGACACATGAAAAAGTGCTGAGCCTCACTCACCATCAGAGAAATGCAAATCAAAACCACACTGAGATACCACCTCACTCCAGTAAGAATGAGTATCATTAATAAAACAAACAACAACAGATGCTGGCAAGAATGCAGAGAAAAAGGAACACTTCTACACTGCTGGTGGGAATGCAAACTAGTGCAACCTCTTTGAAAGACAATGTGGCAATTTCTGAAAGAACTAGAAATTGACCTTCTACATGACCCAGTGATTCCCCTATTGGGAATATACCCAAAGGAACTCAAGTCATTCTACAAAAAAGATACCTGCACATGTATATTTGTTGCAGCTCTATTCACAATAGCAAAAACATGGAACCAACCATGCTGCCCATCGAAGCCAGATTGGATTAAAAAAAAATGTGGTACATATACACAATGGAATATTATGCAGCCATAAAGAAGGACAAACATATGGATTTTGTAGTAACTTGGATGGATTTAGAGTCTATCATATGTAGTGATTTATCACAGAAACAAAGAACAGAGTACCATATGTTCTCTCATAAGTGGACCTGAACAATTATCATAATACTATAAGAAAGCGATTGGCAGTAGTGGGAAACTGTCAGGGGAGTGGGGGGTGGGATTGGCAGTTGAGGGAAACTGCTAGGGGAGGGAGGGGCATACCTCATTTACAAGGGTACCTGCACAATCAACATTTGTACACTTAACTCTGAATTGTACCCCACATCTTTAAAAAAAAAATCTAAAAAAAGAAAAACTCTCTTTAAAAAAGCATCTTTCAGGTCAGGCACGTTGGTTCACGCCTGTAATTCCAGTACTCTGAGGGAGGAGGCAAGAAGACTGCCCAAGCCCAGGAGTTTGTGACCAGCCTAGGCAACATAGCAAGACCTCGTCTCTACAATAAATCAAAAAATTAGCTGGGCGGGGTGGTACACACCTGTAGCCCCATCTACTTGGAAAGCTGAGGTAGAAGGATAGCCTGAACCCAGCAGGTCAAGGCTGCAGTGGCCCTGAGTGTGCAACTGCTCTCCAGTCTGGGTGACAGAGTGAGACTCAAATACTAACACTAATACCAACACGAATAAAGTATCTTTCAGTGATATTAAATGGTATTGACATGTGGCCATTCCTGAACCATTTCATTAAGAGGCTCTTTTTCTGAAATGAGTAGCCACTAAGAAATGTGTGGCTAACGTTTTGCAGTCAGAATACGATTACTCATGATATTAAGAATACCACAGGATGTGCTAAGGCACTGTCCCCAAAGTCTTACTACATGATCTTACCAGGTCCTAACTACACCCAATAGGTCAGCTATCATCTCTGTACTCTACACAAGGACACTGAGGGTCAGAGACACAGGAATCTGCTTGCAGTCTCCTGGATAACAACACACAGAGCTGGCGCTCTCTGCAAAGCTCCTCCCCTCAACTCGTATGTCAATCATAAGACAGGCTGCTTCCCTCTTTCTACTTGCTTTAGTGCTCTCAGTCTAAAAGCAAGTCTTGTGTTTAGCTGGGGATGGCAACATTTAGGAGGTAAAAGAACCCAGGAGTTGACTTTCGGACTTAGGTGAACTGATAAACTTGCTTGCATGATGAATTAAAGGGTAAATAACTTACTGCAGTAGCAAGTCCAGAGACACTGCTGAGATCCAGATAGACAAAACAGTACATGACTTCATATATAAATCTGGAGTTACATCTGCATTCCATCACATCTATGTAACACCCACACAGAGCAGGGATTAGCAAACTTCTGTAAAGGGCCTAACAGTGAGTGCATTAGGCTTTGCTGGCCAGATAGACTCTGTCTTAACTGTTCGATTCTGCCACTGCAGCATGAAAATAGTCATTGGCTATCCGGGGGTGCCAAAAAGACATACACACATTTGAAGAGATATTATCTATGTATGACTTTTAGTTCGCCAGAATCAGAAGTGTCTAGAAGCTGATGGCAACCACTCTGAGCACCTCTTGGAATTGCAGAAGTCAAGCATGACTTGTATTCATCTTTTACTATTGGTATATACTGAGTATTACAATTTTAACAGTTTTTTTTCTTAAAATGTGTATACTTTTTTTGGCACCCCCATCTCTGTCTCTATGTACACACACACACACACACACACACACACACACACACACACACACGAACGAGCTTGACTGTGCTCTAAAGAAACTTTATTTATGGGCACTAAAGTTTAAATATGTTGTTTTCATGTGGCAAGAAATATTATTTTACTTTTGATTTTGAAGAGTCATTAAAAATGTAAAAAAACAACAGGGCAATCCCCTCAGGTCCCCTCCCACTGTGGGAGCTCTTCTGTCCTCTCAATAAATCCTACTTTCAAAAAAAAAAAGTAAAAAACAGGCAGTGGGCCAGATTGGTCCATGACCATAGTGTGGCCACCTCTGCTATAGAGAAAAGGCAGACATAAGAGAATGCTTTCTGACATAAGCGTCAGCTCCAATTCTGGACAGCCGCATAATAGCAGGATGACTTTCTTCATGAACCAGGGAGTGGAGACAGTGTAGCTGGCTCTTTATCTAATTCGCTGGGAGACAATGTACACGGTCCCTTCAGTGGGCTGAGGTACCTGCTGCTTCCCCAACAGCTGCCTAATTGCCAAACTCTGAAAGTGACATGTGAGGCAGCCCCAGCCACATCCTTCTCTGGCTAGCTCTGAGGCATGTTTTTTTTTTCTCCAGTAACAGAGGGCCTGTGAGAAATAAATGCAGCATCCTTGGTGAGAAAAGCCACTTACCATGTGTACATTCTGGGGTGATGTCTTCAAAGAAGTACTGAGTTGCTTCAAAAGCAGAATCTGGCTCGTCGGGATCAGAGGATGGCTCTAGGGAGAGGAGGAAACATAATTCTCACATCTGTAGGGCTGTGACTCAAGGAAAGTGTGCGTCAAGGAAATGACACTGGAGATGAGGAAAAGCTAAAGTTACAAAGGTGGGATGGGGTTCCATCATTGGGGGACGTTGAGTGCCTACTGTCTCTAAAATCTCAGAGTTTGTGTGTGTGTGGGGGGGTGGGGCCCTATCACTGGGGAGTCTTGAATGCCTATTATCTCTAAAAACTCAGTGTGTGTATGTGGGGGGTGGTGTTCCCTCACTGGGGGCCTTGAATGCCTACTATCTCTAAAACAGTGTATGTGTGTGAGGGTCTATCACTAGGGGGCCTTAAATGCCTACTGTCTCTAAAACCTTTGTGTGTGTGTGTGTGTGGGGGGGGTGTTACATCATTTCTAACTCCATCTTTTTTTCTAATAACCCCACACCAAAGCATTCCTTTGTATGAAAAATTGCCTAAATTCTACGGCACAACACCTTATGAAACAAACTTCAGGAAATTGTCAGCTATGAAGATAGTCCCCCAATTCATATTAGCCCTATCTCTACCCATAGTGCCAATCTTGCTTTATTTTTAAAACTATTTTCTAGATATAGCCCAGCTGGGGCCAATCTTTTTAAAAATGGAACTCAGAACCCCACCATTTCCCCCACGTGTTCCTGTCAGTGTAGAAATGGCTTCCTCTAGATGCAGGCTCTCAGTGTCTCCTACACTCACTTTCTCTCTCACTTTCTTATGTTCCCTGCACTCCAAATACAGTTTATTCTCTCTCTTGAAGAGGCCTGCTCATTTCTATCACCACAACTCAAACATCACACAGGGGAATAATCATAGAATCAAGCCCATGCAGATTTGGAAACTTGGATCATTATTTGGTTCATTCTTAGCGACCAACAAACAATTTTGTTTATCAAAAAGAGGCAAAGAGACTACACTAAAAAAATGTAGATTTCAAGCCAGGTGATGGTTACAGGACTATGTGCTGCTCAATGGAGCTCCCTTACCAGGCAACACGTGCATCTTGTACAGAAGTTTGAGTTTCTCCGTGAGGTCCCCGTGGCACGCGGCACCTAGAAGTCACATGAGTACCAATAAGAAATGCGCCATGTGTGCTAGCAATTCCGACAGGTTTAGTGTTCCCTTAAAAAGCCTACTTCTTACAAATTCAAACTAAGACATCATGCAACAAAAGGTCTAGCCAGAACACATTTGGGTTAAGAGCTCTAGAACCAGGAAGCTTGGTTACAAAGGCTTTGAAGAGTTAACCTCTCTGTACCTTGGTTTCCCCTCTGTAAGATGAAATAATAGAAGATTCTGCCAGGGATCTTGATGTTAGGACTCCATTAAATGTGACTGAGCCACAGCGTCCTGAATAATCAGTAGAGTCCAGAAATAACCTCAAAATATGTTTGCGATCACTTCAAATTACTCATTTTAGAAATTCTTTTTAGTTGCTTTTGAGCATCTAAATGTTTCTTCATTTACATTTGTTCTGACCTATCTGTCATTATATCACCATTCAAAAGAGTCCTGTTACTTTTCTTTCAAAGTCCATATTTATTCTTAGAATCAGGACATTTTTTGTAAATGTATATTCTCAAAGCAGCCAGTTAAAGACGGAGCAGATTTAGAAAAAGGAAAAGAGGAATCAGAATCTTGGGTTGAAAGGAACCTTAGAAGTTACCTTGGACGACCCTTGACTTAATGTAGGAGCCTCCACTCACACTACCATCTGCTTAGACATCCTCAAAGACAGAGAAGTTATTACAACCAAAGTCCTCTCATTCCACAGATGCAGTCTCTAAGCACTGAAAGCTCTTCTGTAATTTTTAATCTGGCCCAAAGATTCTTATCCTGTAGTTTCAACTTTATGAAGTCTATGATCCCCATAAAGTGTAAAATTTTGCTTATGTCAGTTTTTTAGAAGAAAATATCCATAGTCCTTATCAGATCTCAAAATCCCTGTAATTCTGGCTACTTGGAAGGCTGAGGCGGAAGGATCGCCGGAGCCCAGCAGGTCGAGGCTGTGGTGACCGGGAGCAGCCACTGCACTCCAGTCTGGGCGACAGAGTGAGACTCCAACTCAAAACAAACAAACAAAGAAACAAACAAAAACAAAAAAAAACCAAAACCATTCAGAATGACTCCTCTTTCTCATATCCTACTCTTTAAAGCACAACAAAAAGGGTGTCTCGCCTCTCCCACAGAACAGTCTTTCAGATTTTAAGGACTCCCTCAAGCTTATCTTTTGGGGACTTTATCTTTCCAGGTTACACCTCTCCAGATTTTTCAACTTTCACACATGACATGGCTCGTATACCCTTTCCCCTCCTTCTCCACATCCACCTTGTGTTCATTTCTCAGTCACTATCCCTTTGGACAGAATTCCAGAAGCCTCTTGGGATTTCAGGGATTAGAGAACTGCTCCTGACTCTTCTCTCTTGACTTTTAGTACGATCCAAGTGCACATTCAACTTTTTACATATGGATCACACCATCACCTAAAGTCCTAGATGTTGCACATGACTAATTATGCGAACCATCAAAATAATGGCAGACATTTATCAACCGTTCACTGTGTATTAAGCCCAATGCCAACTGCTTTCCATGTATTTGGCCACTTTTGTCTCATCACAATTCTGTGAGATGGATGTAGATATTATCCCCATTTTATAGATAAGAAACGCCTGGCTTATTGACACTAAGTAACTGCTCAAGGTCATAAACTTGGTCAAATCCTGGCAGGCCTAGGATTTGAACCTAGATTTGCCTGGCTCTAGTTGCCATGCTGGAAACCACTATTATACTATATGTAGACATCCTAGCTAGTTCTTTAACAATTATTTCTTTAAATTTAGGACTTCTAACTTATCCCTATCAAGTTTTTTGAACAATTATTTCCATCTATCATAATTTGAAAATTTTTTATTTTTTGTAGAGAAAGTTAGCCAGGTTGGTCTTGAACTCCTGGCCTCAAGTGATCCTCTTGCCTCAGCCTCCCCAAACACTGGGTTTACAGGCATGAGCCACCATGCCCTGCCCCACCTATCATAATGTCTAAAATCATGTTTGTGACATCTAACATACTGGTTGTCTCTCTTTGCCCATTTGGTTAGTATGCCTTCTTTACTGCCATGGTTCAAGCCACCTCCTAAGTCCAGTGGGGGTGATGAATAGTAATTACAGTGAAAATAATACTAAATCTTCTTGGCCAGACCCTCTTCTAGGAACTTTCCTGTACGGTTTCATTTTGTCCTGATGTTCACTCTATTTTGAAAATAAGGATGCCATCACAAAGAGGTTGAATACTGGGCCTAGGTACTAGTGAACTCTCTCTCAATTGAAATTGACTTATTACCCATGACTCTTTGGGTGCAGTGTTCAGCCAGTTATGCAATCACTGTCCCATATACTTTCTCCTTTTCCCTCTATGATGAATTATTTCTCCGGTGACCAGCTGCGTCATGACTCACGATATGTTTATGGACTCTAACTTTCGGCCATGCTACCAGAAAAGGAGACACAGCTAATTTATGGCTTCCAACAGTAATCTCTCATTTCCAATTCCACATAGACCATTCATCTATTCAGTGATTTCTAGATAAATCTTTTGGGGGATTGACATTACAATGACTGATACATCCTTTTCGGAATTCATTCTGGAGTTTCTTTACACTCAGAATTTCTTATCTCTGTCCTACCTGCCTCTAATTGACCAACACAACTGACAACAGCTCTGCAATTGCATTTGAGAGTTCTCTCAGTGATCTATGCTGTTGTTCACTTTGCCTAGTGACTCAACTCTATTTTTGAAAGCCTAAAAACCCTTTTCCAATGTTTTCTCTATCCTAGACTTCAAGCCTCTCTTTCCTTTCTTAAGATTTTGATGAGTATGCTCCTTACTGGAGTTGACTGGATTTAAGAAAATAAAATATTTGTATATATTTCTGTCATATTCTGTGTGTGGAATCCATTTCTTTTTCCTCCTCCTTATTCCTGTCCAAAGATAATTTTTTTAAACCTCCTTTTTGATAGACCCAATATGATAATTAGTGATTACCTTGAAAACAGAAAAGATTAGCATAGGGTCAAAGGGGTCTTCAATATTGTGTGTTTTGCTTCACTTTTTAAAAAAGCAGAATGTACTTATGCATTGCTTATATAATTAAAAATTAATGCTACTCCTCTCCTCCTAAAGAAATGCCCATTTTCTATCCTCAGCATAGAGAAGTGAGACAAGGACAAAATTTCTAAGCAGACAGCCCTCACTTGAATCCTGGGTCCAGCACTAACTGTGCCTCTCAGTCCAGTTCCCTGACAGTTATTTATTGATTGGCTAAAGATGAATATTCCAGCAAGTTACTTAACTTCTCTGAGCTTCTATTTCTTTATCTAAAAATGGAGACAATAGCAGTAAGCAGGTAGATTCATGAAGCATAACTGTAACAGCACAGGCCAGGCACGGTGGCTCACACCTGTAATCCCAGCGCTTTGGGAGGCCGAGGTGGGAGAATCATTTGAACCCAGGAGTTTGAGACCAACCTGGGCAACATAGCCAGACCTCATATCTACAAAAAATAGAAAAATATTAGCCGGGCATGGTGGTGCGCACCTGTAGTCTCAGCTACTTGGGAGGCTGGGGAGAAGGATTGCTAGAGTCCAAGGAGGTTGAGGCTGCAGTGAGTTGTGCAGTGAGTCTACCTGGGTGGTAGAGTGAGATTCCAACTCAAAATAGTAATAATAATAATAATAGTAACAACAACAACAACAACAGCAGCAGCACAAACTGTGCCTCCAGGGTACCTGGGTTCAAACACAAACTTTTTGTGTCCTTAGGCAAATTAAGTTCACAGAAATTGTAAACATAAAGCCCATTAGGGCGGTGCCTGGCACAGAATAAATGCTGTATGAACGTTACTTATTATTATTACTCCAAAGAGCTGGGAGTAATTACTCCAAAGAGCTATTGTTTAGAATCAGTTATACAGCTCAAGTGTTAATGTGTCAGAGCAGGACCCGCACTCACTGAAATCCTGTTCTTCCCACACCCTTTTAAGCATACAGGTGAGTGCTTTAGACAATTTTTGTTCTGACCTAAGAAGATCTCACCTACATCTCTTCCCTTTTTAAAAAACCATCAGGTTCCTCTGGCCTTTATGGCCTACAGGTATCACTCTTACAGATGAAGCATGTTCTTGGGAAATATTGTTGGCTCTAGGCCTGATGCTGTATCTTTCCTTGGGGACATTTTAAGTATATGCCCTCAGGTCACCGAGTGGCACCATTCGAATTAAAAAAAGAGAAGTTCCTTCTTCCCTCATCCTGGTACAATGCCTGCTACATCCACAGCCTCACATCAGGAGGGCCAAGCTCTACTACGATGTGGCTTTTATGTCCAGTTATCAACAGAACGAGACAGTTGATAACTGGACATAAAAGCCACATCGTAGTAGAGCTTGGCCCACCTGATGAGGCAGGAAGCAAGGCAGACAGGGAGCTGCCAGGCAGCTGCCCCCTGGCTGCTGGACTAGGGGTGAGTGTGCCCCTGCCAGGCAGTTTTTCCGCCCTACAAACAGGAGAGAAAAGGCTTCTATTTACTCTGCAGAGCTGCTGTGGTTTTTCAGTGTTTTATTAAAAACAGTATGAGGGTCAGGCTCATGCATGGAATCCCAACACTTTGGGAGGCTGAGGCAGGAGGATAGCCTGAGTCCAAGAATTTGAGACCAGCCTGGGCAATATAGAGAGACTTTGTCTCCACAAAAAAAATGAAAAAATTACCCAGAGGGGATGGCATGCACCTACAGTCCCAGTTATTTGGGAGGCTGAGGTAGAAAGATGACCTGAGCACAGGAGGCTGAGGTTATGGTGAACTGTGATTGTACCACTGCACTCCAGCCTGGGTAACAGAGTGAGACCCTGCCTCAAAGAAATTATGAAACGCTATGAAATTATAAACAATAAAATTATATATTGAATTATACAATATATATAATTTTCTTTGGTCAAAGAAAGGCAATCCTCCACCCAGATATTTCTTTTATTTCTTTTGCTCTTGTAAAGCCATCATAGTCTGTGGTTTCAATGTTGATGCTGGCATTTTACTGTCTTGTGAATTCTCTAATAATGTATTTTTAACCAGTGACAAGGCCTGTCTGATGTAGAAACCAAGGCTTTATCCATATAATATATTCATTAACTAGAATCAAGTTTTATAATCAGTTTGCAAACCTTCCTAAGTGCTTCTGTGCCCCCTAGGGCTGTGGGAAGCAGCACAGGGCTGTGGCCCTGAGGATGGCACCGCAGAACCCCAGGGTCACCACCCCATCGTCCTGTCCCGACTCATGCAATAATACCACATCCTTACTTAGCCCAGAGACAAACTCCCGGAAGTTAATCAGAGAGTCTCCATTTTCATCTAATAACTGGAACAAGCGAGAGGCCAGAATGTCAGAGTGAGTTCCACACGCCCAGGGAAAGAGCAGAGCGAACATGCCCTTGAACTGCTCAAAGTCAATGCGATACTGCTCGAGGTAGGGCAGGCTGGGGTCGTGCCGGTCCAGTGCGTTGCTGCTTCCACCCCAGTAGCAGCTGGTGAGATGCTCTGCCTGAAAGAGAAAGAACGAATGATCATGGGAGGACTGTCTCTCGCAGCAAATACCTAGAAGAAAGGGCCATGAGCACCTGGGGCTGGGCTCTGGCCTCAGGGCCCCTCAGCCTCCTTGCTCCATATACATGAGGGGGGACTCCCCAAAACCCGGAATTATCCTTTGGAGGGTAGTCTCTTGGTAGTACAGGCTTCCCCCACTAGATAAGAGTTCTAGGAACCCATTGGCATCAGTGTAAAAGCAAGCGTTGTTGTGAGAGGCAGTGTTTGGCCTCAGTTAATTTTTTTTTGAGAACCTTTTAACATGTTTGCCCATTTCGTGATGGGTGATTTACGAGCACACCTGCCCATACCACACTGAGTGTTCAGTCATTTTTGACCAAAATCACCATGATCCCTGTGCCATCTTCCCTATTCACCTAATCTCACCTTGAGCAAGGTGTTTGTTCGGTTTTTTATTTCCCCAATGAAAAAAGTTCTCAGTGGGAAATGTTTTGCCAATGTGGAAGAGGTACAACAAAAAATGGCAGAAGCCCTAAAAGGCATCCAAGTGGATGAGTTCAAAAACTGTTTTGAGCAGTGGAAAAAGCACCTCAACAGGTGTATTGCATCAGATGGAGAGTGCTTTGAGGATGACTGACGTGTAAATGTGAGAATAAATACATGATTTCCAATAAATAAATTCTGGGTTTTTTGGGTTCCCCTCATATCTCCACTTAACCAGCCTTCCATCAACTCCATTCCAGCCATTTCTGCAGCTTACATCCGGCATGAAAGACACAGCTCAATGACTGGACATTGAAGAAAGAAAGGGAACCTCCCTATTCTCCCCCTTCTTACAAATATATTCACAGACATTTTAGAAATAATTCCTATAAAGATAAATATTTTTTAACATAAAACAGAATAAATAGAATGCTAACCTGACAAAGATCTGGAATTTAGGCAACGTGTCCACCCTGTTTTCCAGGTGCTGATGGTGAAGTCAAGACGTTATTTGGCCCACACAAGGCCAACCCAACCAGTTAGTTAAAGCAGAATTGTGATGGGATTTTGCAAGTTCTAACTCTCCCTTCAGTGTCCTATTTATTATATATAACTCCATGCTTCCCTGGTTGCCCAAGTCACATAAATAATATAGTCACACAGTTGTCACCCTACAAGACTGTGGTCATTCTATTTCATATATCCACAAGTAGCTCTAGAAAAATGAAGTTTAGAGAAACAACTACAGTGAGCAGAACAGAGAACCGGATCCAGCAAAGAGCTTTCTGTTCTGTCCTTGGAAACAAGGCAGTCTCTTCATTCATGAGGTCCCATGGACTCTGGCAGAAATATAAGCCCATGTTAGGAAGACCATACAAATACAGCATGCATTAGAAAGGTCTGGAAGGCTGGGCATGATGGCTAATGCCTGTAATCCTAGCACTTTGGGAGGTTGAGGAGAGAGGATGGCTTGAGTCTAGGAGTTCAAGACCAGCCTGGGCAGCACAGTAAGGCTTCATCTCTACAGAAAATTAGAAACAAACAAAAAAAGCCAGGTGTAGTGGCATGTCCCAGCTACTTGGGAGGCTGAAGCCATAGGATTGCCTAAGCCCAGAGGGTTGACGTTGTGGTAAGCCATTACGGTGCCAATGCACTCAAGCCTGGGCAACGGAGTGAGAGCCCAACTCAAAAAAAAAAAAAAAAAAAGGGAGAACACCCTCCCTCGCACACAGCATTTATAGGTAGCTTGGACAGCAGGGCGGGGGGGGGGGGGGAGAAGAGGAACATGGATGGGAAGACTTTCTTTCCCTACTATATCTTCTGAGTATTTAACTATAAGCACATACAAATACTGTAGTGGGAAAAAGCAGTTTTGAAAATCTTTCTCAGCCAGGCTCGATAGCTCAGCCTGTAATCCTAGCACTTTGGGCATCCGAGGCGATGGATCTCTGAGTCCACGGGTTCGAGACCAGCCTGGACCACTTGGTGAGACCTCATCTCTACAATAAGTAAAATTAAAAATTAGCCCAGTGTGGTAGCGTGCACCTGTGGCTACCTGGAAGGCTGAGGTGGAAGGATCGCCAGAGCCTAGCAGGTCGATGCTGGGGTGGCTGTGAATGTGCCACTGCACTCCAGCCTCGGTGACAGAGTAAGACTTCAACTCAAAAAAAAAAAGAAAAAGAAAAAGAGAAAAGAAAATCTTTCTCCTTTGCCTGGTAGCTCTGAAAAAAGGGGGAAGCCAACTGTATGTTGCACTTCATTTTTGCTCTCACTTGGAAAAGGAGCCAAGGAGACTGATGTCTTTATCACAATCGTGTACTGGGAATTGTAGTGAGTAAACTAAAAAGAGGCGTGGGAGAAGGGAAGAGAGGAAGGAGAGGCAGGTGATTTGCAACACAGCCTTGGCAGAAGAAAGGCAGCTGCATCAAAGTTCCCAGGGCCTCAGGACTGCTCTCCTGGCTGCAGGGCAGAGGACACAAGATGGCAGTGGCAGGGAGACTGAGGCTGAGGTCAGAGCAGTCTGCTGGGTTGAGCTGTACTCTGAATGGGCATGGGTGGAGCTGAGCAACCCTCTGTGGGCAGGTGGGTGTTGGTGCCACGTCCCTGGGAGGGGTCTCCTTTACCTGAGCCACTCCACTGATCAAGATTACCCAAAGCATCTCCTCCTAACCAAGCCACTCGTTCCCCACATCACTCTGAAGCAGGCCTGAGTGTGGGTTCAGGCACCCTCATGGGGCTCTCAACGATCAGGGGCAAACAAACTCTTCAGATCGTCCCTCTTGTTTCCAGAGAAGGCCTCACCATCCATTACTGGGGCTAGGAGCCCAGAGATGGAAACAGAAGGACTGATTTGGAAAGAGCTCAAGAAAAACGAAGACAGAGGAGCCTGGACCACAGTATTCACCAAATCTACCTCAGGTGAGTTCTTTCACCTTTCCCCCATTTCACCCCCATACCCACGCAGTTAGCTCCTTAGGAGGGAAATTGTATCATTCCTTTGTGTATCTCCAGGAAATGCCCAGAAATTGGCTTTTCAAAGTAGTAGAATCTGGCCGGGTGACTGACACACAGTAAGGACTCCATAAATGTTTGTGAAAACAAATTAAAAAGTCCATCAAAGAGTTCCAAAGATGCAAGAAAGAGGCCATAGCTGAAGTTTTTTATGTTTGGATTCCACAGTACTAGAGACCGCTTCCCGTCCCTGACACCAACCACGGGTTTCGGGTTCTTTTGGGGTGCTCAATTGAGTTGGGAAACTTGTGTTTGTCTACTCGCCCTTAGGGTCAGGTTTTGGGTATAAGAAAAGCTAGCTTTCTTCAGCATCTTCGCAGGGATCAAATAACACACCTGATACTGAGTGTAGCAGTGCCCAGGGAAGGCATGGCCTCAGTGACCTTGGATCCAGGACTTCTGACAACCGGCCCCAGTCCTCCTCTCCTCCTAACGTCCCCAGAGTCAGCCTCCTCTGTCCACCATCATAGTCCCTTCTCTAATGTGTCCGTGGTCTTCCTCCCCCAGAATCTGGCCCCATCCCCCACGCCTCGTGAAGAAGATTTATTTCTTCTGGGCCCCAGCATCACTTTCAAACCTGAAATCATTGCCTTTTCCTTTTTGAAACAGACAGACCTCATCCTTGTGGATAACTAACTTATAGCGAGTATCTTACAGTGAGCAATTGGCTATCGGTGCTTAACATGTATGAATAAAAGATTCACAAGCTGGCACACCACAGAGACTCCAGGATGGAGGCTGGTGGGCACCGCCATCCGCTCTGTTGGTAATGCTGCTGGCCAAAGTTCACCACCAACCAGCAAGGAAACTGATAGTGCCTCTATCTCTCTCAGCCTCGCGTTCCTCATCAGAAGAATGCAGGAGCTGGGTGTGGTGGCTCATGTCTGTAATCCCAGTGCTTTGGGAGGCCAAGGTGGGAGGCTCGTTTGAGGCCAGGAGTTCAAGACCAGCCTGGGCATAGAGCAAGATCCTGTCCCTATAAAAAGTGGCTCAGTGGCTCAGCCTGTAATCCCGCGCCTTTGGGAGGCTGAGGTGAGTGGATTG
>NW_007245705.1:477723-538614 GCF_000164805.1 Carlito syrichta
CAACAGAGTGAGACTCCAACTCAAAAAAAAAAAAAAAAGAACACAGGGTCTGTGGTACACTGAGAATTAATCACTAATTTATCTACGAATTCAGCATACATGTTTGGAACACCTGTAAAGGAGAGACTGTATGTTACCAGGCACTAGTGAAATAAAGATAAATAAAATGGTGGTGGTGTCCTCTAGTGGCCAACAGGCAAGCAGGCATTTTAGCAAGATCACTCCTAAATTGTCACCTTCTTTGGTTGTAAGAACTATTAGTGCAGGGCTCAGTGGCTCAGCCTGTAATCCCATGCTTTGGGAGGCCGAGGTGAGTGAATTGCCTGAGCCCACAGGTTTGAGACCCGCCTGGGCAACTTGGCGAGACCTCATCTCTACAATAAAATCAAAAAAATTAGCCGGGCGTGGTAGTGCGCGCCTGTAGTTGTGGCTACTTGGAAGGCTGAGGTGGAAGGATCACCGGAGCCCAGCAGGTTGAGGCTGTGGTGGCCGGGAGTGTGCAACTGCACTCCAGCCTGGGCAACAGAGTGAGACTCCAATTCAAAAAAAAAAAAAAAGAACTATTAGTGTTCGACTAATTCTTATGCTTGTTTCTTCTTAATTCCTCTTGGACTATCTTTGCAGTGCTCGAAACAGCCAAATTTAATTCTGATAATAAATTAGAGATTGTGCTGAAATCGGCACCTGCATAAAATGTGTCTTTTAACCATTTTTTCATGACAATTATCACATTTTAACCCATGATGTTGATCATGATAGCTGTGACAAAATGTTTTTCTCTAGAAGAAACATTAGACATTACTAATATCATAGTTTCTTATTAAGGATCAAGGTGTGAATTAGGAAATGGAATTCACAGCTATTTAACCAATTACGCTTATTCTTAGACCCCGAAATGGTATTATTCTTATTCTAGCTACACATGATCTCTTCTTAGGGGTGTTTTACAGCTTAATGCTGTATAGGAAATTACAATTTACAAGAATTTCAGGCAGAATTTAAACTTGATTGCCATTGTTCTAACGAATATTATGAAGCAGTAACCTATTTTCTTAGGTTCAGAAACAGCTAGGATATTATATGGAGCGCAAGGGAGCTGGACATCAACTTAGATTCATTGTAAGAATGTTTATTTTTCATATTAAGTACTCCACTTTGTATTCTCAGCCCTATACTCTGAATTACACATGGGGAGACTCATGTGATCCCTTAGCAATTTAACAGAAAAATCAACAATTAACTAAATGATTACAGTGAACTCTTTTACTCCTTGGAATGGGCACGGGTTTACTTGAAACGCACCTTGAAAAGCGCATAAAGTTCCTCCAGCTCATCCATGGTAAAGGAAGTTTCTGTCACAATGGTTCGCACCTATAAAAACAGTAAGCACAATGAATTCCACAGACTCCAAAGAGGGGTCATGCGGGGAAAGTCTCTGATTTTCTTTTTTTGAATCATCCTCGCTGCTGTCCAGCAGGAAGGCACAGCCGGCAGGAGTGTGAGTGAGAGATGAGCCACAGGCAGCCTGCAGCTTCGCAAAGGACTCACCACGTTGCGCTTCGTGGTATCCTCCAGCGTCTGGATCACTTTCAGCCTCTGTTTGAATCTCATCTGTTCAATCAAGTCTGCCCGGATAGTTCCAAATTTCTGGAAAGGAGCAATGTTGACATTTGTGGGGAAAATGTGCGAGAGTACACAGCATCATGGCTGCAGAACGGCTGACACACACACTCTGGAGACGTATCAGAAATGACTTACTAATCATCAGAGAAATGTAAATCGAAACCATAATGAGCTACCACCTAACTTCAGGAAGGATGACTTTCATCAATAAATAAATAAAAAAAATAGATGCCAGAGAGGATGTGGAGAAACAGGAACGCTTCTATACTATTGGTGGGAATGCAGACTACTTTAACCTTTAAGGAAAGCAGTGTGGCAATTCCTAAAAGAACTAAAAATTGACCTTCCATATGATCCAGCAATACCTTTCCTGGAAATATGTCTGGAGGAATATAAATCATTGTACAAAAAAGACACCTGCACACGCATGTTTATAGCTGCACTATTCACAATAACAAAAACATGGAACCAACCCCGCTGCCCATCAAAAGTGAACCAGATAAAGAAAATGGGGTACATATTCACGATGGAGTTTTATGCAGCCATAAAGAACAAAATCATGGACTTTGCAGCAAACTGGATGGAATTGGAGACCATCATACTAAGTGATCTGTCACAGAAATGAAGAACTGATTACCACATGTTCTCACTCATAAGTGGGCCCTGAACACTGATCATGTTAGCACAAAGGAGGGATTGGCAGTCACTGGGCACTGCCAGGGGAAGAAGGGTTGGGCATGTAACAACACAAAGGGGGAGGGAAGACTAGTTGGAGGCTCAAACTTCACCTGCATGCAGCCTTCTAGTGAAGTTAAACCTTACTTGTACCTTATATTGCTATAATAAAATACAATAAAATATAAAAATAAAAAATATATAAAATATAAAAAAGAAATGACCTGTCACATGACAGGCATCCTAGACTGCTCACTTATTTACCGTTGTAAAGCCATTTAGTGACCATAAATATCTGAAAATTCTCATGCATCTCAGCAGTTGAACACAATTTCAAGGTCAAATGTATCTTCCTTAAGCCATCAAGTTCATCAAGAAGAAGGGCAAGAAAAGGCAATTTCTGTGTGAAGAAATGTTTCAAATGAAGAATTTTCTTAAAAAGAAGAAAGGAAGGATCTCACCTGAGGATGACAGTTAGACTAGGAAGTTGGAAGAAATCTCCAACCTTGTGTGAGGTTCCCTACTCCTGATTGCTATGTCAGTGGCATTTGTCCACCTGGTCCAGAAATTCATACTGTGCATCTCTGGATGGCAGACACAGAGAGCTCAGCATATCTTCAAATTCAAAATGCCCAGCATTATCTAAATGTCTGGAGAACTAAATTTCAAACGACAAATGACTCTCCTATCTGAAGGTAGAAGAAATAATATGTAGGGTGTTATATCTTTAAGTGATACCAACAAAAAAGAAAGAAAGAAAGAAATTCTGCATACAGCATGAAGCTTAACCCGTGGAAGCAGTAACTACAATGGTTAAACCCATTTAAAGGATAAAGGAATACTTAACAGGCAATATCAGGTGTTGACAAGGATACAGTGCAACCAAAATTTTCATATACTGCTGGTCAGAGTATCAACTGGTCCAACCATTTTGGAAATCTGTCTGGCAGTATCTACTGACTCTGAACAGATATATTCCTATGACCCAGAAATTCTACTACTAAGTAGATACAGCAAAGAAAAGTGTATACTTTTTTAACCCAAATATATATATTATAATATTAATAGTGACACTATAAGCCAAAAGCAAGTAACCACTCTACCGCTCATTTGCAACAGAGTAGTTAAATACATTGTGGCATAGTCATACAGTGGATTACGATGCAACAATGAAGAGAACAATATGTTTAAATCTCACAATCACAACACTGAACAAAATAAGCCAGAACCAAGAGAGTGTACTTTATATAACTGCATTTATATGACGTTTAAAGACAGGCAAAACCTAATTTATGGTTTTAAAAGTCTGGAGATTTATTAGCCTTGGTCAATAGACAGTGACAGGAAGGAAGCACAAGGGGCACTTCCAGGTTGCTGGCAATGTTCTATCTTCTGATCTGTGTAATGGTCACATGGGTATGCTAA
The DNA here is from genome assembly GCF_000164805.1 of Carlito syrichta. NCBI lineage: Eukaryota > Metazoa > Chordata > Mammalia > Primates > Tarsiidae > Carlito > Carlito syrichta. The sequence goes on from NW_007245705.1 coordinate 481,447, forward strand.
ACAGAAGCATTAAAAAGACTTGCCACATGACAGCCATTCTAGGCTGTACATTCATTTACTGTTTTGAAGCCATGTAGGGACCACAAAGAATTATCTGCAAATTCTCATGCATCTCAGAAGTTGAACACAATTTCAAAGTCAAGTGTGTCTTCCTCAAGCCATCAAGTTCACCAAGAAGAAGGGCTGGATAATGCTATCCTTACCAAGGGAATCATCAGTCCTCTCTATCAACACCTGTTCTCTGGGCGCCCTATCACTTTCCCCACCTCCACTTTTAATCACCGTCCTCTCTTATAACAGACTCTCTTCACTTCCTAGATGAAGTTAACCTTTCTTTTCCCCAAGCAGCAGAGAGGTCCTTCTTTACTCCTTTGCTCAAAACTCTGATGGCTTTTCTTCTCACTTGGGGTAAAATTCCAAGGCTTGTGCGCCCTGTATGTTCGCCTCACCTTTCACAGTGACTTCAGTCATCCATCACCCCTGTCTTCTTTTTGTTTGAGTAGGAGTCTCACTCTGTCGCTCAGATTGGAGTGCAGTGGCACGCTCACGGCCACCACAGTCTCAACCCACTGGGCTCAGGTGATCCTTCTGCCTCAGCATTCCCAGTAGCTAGAACTACAGGCACACCACCACGCCCAGCTTATTTTTTGACTTATTGTAGAGACTGGGTCTCGCCAAGCGGCCCAGACTGGACTATAGTCTTCTTACTCTTCTGCGATTTCAGTGGGTTCCTGCTGCTTCTAAGCACATCATGCAGGCTTCACTGCCAGTCAGGGCCTGAGCTTTGGTTGCTTCCTTTACCTGGAATGTACTTCTCTCAGACGGCCATGCACCTGGTACCCCATGACATTTGTGTCTCTACTGTCACCTCACCAGAAAAATAAACCTTCAGAGAAATAATATACCCCCACCCTTCACCCCGCTGCATGCCTTCTTGCATTTGTTACCACCTTACATTTCTTTTTTGCTTATTAGACCCATCACCATTCAGTATGGTGGCAGAGATCACGTCTGCCAGAGCTGAGATAGTGCAGAGGCATCTAAGTGCTCAACATGTATTTGACGACTACCTGGAGTCCCCAAGATCATCCCAGGAAGCAAATTCTCTTCTAACACCCATTGAGGCGACAAGGAAATAGAGGTTTAGCAGAAATCCTCAACTTGCCCAAGTGCACAGCTGGTGGCAAAGTCAAGTTTGAACCGAGGTTGTCTGATTCCAGCTCCACCCCTTGGGAGACGCCCCAGAACTTGACTTTTCTGACTTGTTGCATAGGACAGAGGTGCTTAAGTGGCTAAGGTTGCCAGATTCCGCAAATAAAAATACAGGAAATACAGTTAAATTGGAATAATGTTTTACTCTCAGTATGTCTCAGTCAAGGTTAGATCTGCATTTTATCTGACAACCCTCTCAATGACACCTCCTCTACAGACTGGTCTGTGTGGTGAACTATGAATCTCATATTTCTCAAGTTGGGATTTATAGCAAAAGACTATTCCTTTCTAGGACCTTATACTTTCCTCCCTGTTTGAAAGGACTAATCCAAGGAACTGAGTCCTGACCCAGACCTTCCTTTCAGATAATCAGGAGAAAAGAAGACACTGACATCTCTGAATCCGACCAGTGGGCCTTCCATCAGCAATGCGATGCATAGTCTTGACCCAACAAATGCAGAGTTTGTGAAAGAAACTTTTCTCAACAACAGTGAAAGATGCAATAATTAATTCTACTGAAAAGCCAGAATTCCGGAACTGGTAGGGGTTGCCATTTAACATGAGAGACAGTCACGTTTAATTGACTCTGGGGTTATGTCTTTGGCCAGGAACACAAAAACTCCCAGGGAAGATGAGTTTTTTGGTCCTAATGGAAAAGCAGCGAACGTCCATTTCAAAGTACCTCCCTAATGATGGTGGGTTGGGCTTTTTACTTCAAAATGAGCCACAGTGTGTCTGTGGACACACAAAAAAATAAGTAATAGTTGTGAGACAGAAGGGCATTAATATGCCATTGCATCTGAGCCTTGCAATAACCTGAGTGAGTTGGGACTGCTACCTCCATTTTTCACCTGGCCAAACCAAGACCTTGAAAGGTTAAATAAGTGACCCAGTTTTCCATCGTGACTGAGCTGCAGGGATTCTGAGGCCCAGAGGGTGGGCTCAAAACTCGACCCAGTGCTCTATCACCAGCAGCAAGTCCTTCCTTATCTCTGGATAGAACAGAACAGAGATTTGGGAGCCAGACAAAAATGGAATTCAAATCATTGTTTTTTCACTAATGAACTATTGACTGGACAATTTAGTTGAGTCTTCTGATCCTCAGTGTTTTCCTCTGTAAAATAAGACCCCCAAAACCATCCTTGTAAAACTGATGTGGGAGATAAAGATATAATATATTATGTACCAATAATAGTAACTGATATTACACATTAGCTTGGTAGTCTTTGTAGGTTGTTTAAACAAAGAGCGATTTCCTCGCAAGTCTTACATTCAAAGAGCCCTGTGTAGCTCATATTTAATTAATATAAGAACTAGATTGATTAATTCTTAATTACTGTAAGAACTCAACTAGAAATGAATCCTGCCATCTGTTGGACGAGAAGCCTTTCTTGGCTATGTCTCTGCAACTTGTCTCAGACAGAACACAATGGTCTTTCCATTTGGAGTAAATGGTCCCACTCTATGAAGGAAACCATGCTTGGCCAATTCTGGAGGACTTCTAGAGGAAAATGAGCAATGAAAACAACATAGGTGGGGTCTCTCTCTCGCTCCCTGTTTTTGGAGAGACCCTGACAAAATGAAATGCTAAAAATAGGACATAGGACCAGGCACAGTGGATTATGCCTGCAACCCCAGAACCTCAGGAGGCTGCAGCAAGAGGACTGCCTGAGGTCAGGAGTTTGAGACTGTCCTGGGCAACATAGCAAGACTCCCATTACTACAAAAAATTAAAACATTAGCTGGCTGTAGTGATGCGTGCCTATAATCCTGTATACGTGGGAGGCTGAGATGAAATGATTGCTTGAACCCAAGAGTTCAAGGCTGCAGTGAGCCATGATCACACCACTGCACTCCAGCCTGGGCAAGAGAACAAGAGAAAAAAAAAAAAAACAGGACAAACAACACTTGGCTTAGCATATTCTAGAGCGAATACTCCCATTACTCAAAACAAGGGCTATCACTTCGAGGCCTTCTGGCTGTGATGAAGTGTAAAAACAGGGGAAGAGGCCTAGATAGGACACCTTCTTCTAAGTCCTGCACATTTCAGTTTTGTGGAAAGAACAAATTCACTAATGGAAGAGTGAACAACAAACAGAGTTTAATGCTGGGGGTGAGAGAGCCTTCAGTTATTTTAATTTTCTAGAACCTCCCTTCCTTAAACAATAAGCAAAATGATCCATCTTCATTTATATCTCTTCTCCAATTTGACTTTTATCTAAATTTTTCTGTGGCATGTTTCTAATTTTCCAATCTAATTTCTAACATCTTTATGAGCAGACGGGGCATTTTCAATGCAGGCAGTACCTTCCCTTTCTCTCTTCCACCCTCCCTCCTTCTCTCCTTTCCTTCCTTCCTTTTGAGTTGGGGTCTTACTCTGTTGCTCAGGCTGGAGTGCAGTGGCACAATCAGGGCTCACCACAGCTTCGACCTCCTGGGCCCAGGTGATCCTTCTGCCTCAGCCTCCTAAGTAGCTGGGACTACAGGCATGTGCCACCACACCCAGCTAATTTTTTTTTAAGACGAAGTCTCGCTCTATGGCCCAGGCTGGTCTCGAACTCCTGGGCTTGAGCAATCCTCCTGCCTCCCAAAGTGCTCGGATGACAGCCGTGAATCACTACACCCGGCCCAGGCAGTACTTCTTCCTGTTGCTTTGATCCCTGGTCTCTGATACCAGTTAACAGGTGTGCGGTCCTTCATTTCTTGCCACCTCCCTCCATCCTGTTTGCTGACGTTCCTCTTTTCTCCCCGAGACATAGAGCAATGAGCAAGTAGCTCCGACTAAGGAATGAGGTAGAGACGCATCTGTCTCAGGTCTCTCCCAACTCCCACCATCAATCCGGAATGGAATAAGGGCTCCTCTACCCATGCTGGGCAGTATCTTTGTGGTTTGATTGATCCTGTAAAGCTTTCCCTGTGCTATTGGGAAGATAGGGATGGAGCGAAAACAGATACAGACTTTTAAAAGAGACCACACGAACCAAGCTCAATCCAGATCAGCCTTTGAAATATTGAAAGGCTATAATTTAAAAAACAAAACAGCAACTTGAAACTCAATTTAGGTCACAGTTCCATGGAATGGGCTGAACAAATCTGCCCACTACCAGAAAATTTACTAGAATAAAAAGGAGGCATTGTTTCCAATATCTAAAGTCTATGGTTTATCTTTGTTTTAAAATAAGACTAGGTCATCAAATTATGCTTTAAAAAGTCTCCTTAAGCCGGGCTCGGTGGCTCAGCCTGTAATCCCACGTCTTTGGGAGGCTGAGGTGAGTGGACTGCCTGAGCCTGCGGGTTCGAGACCCGCCTGGGCAGCTAGACCTCATCACTACAATAAATCAAAAAATCAGCTGGGCATGGTAGCTTGTGCCTGTAATTCCGGCTAATCGGAAGGCTGAGGCGGAAGGATCGCTGGAGCTCAGCAGGTCGAGGCTGCGGTGGCCAGGAGCGGTCAGTGCACTCCAGTTTGGGCGACTGAGTGAGACTCCAACTCAAAAAAAAAAAAGTCTCCTTAATGTGTCTGAATTTGTGGGGTTACTTCTCTTCCCAGTATGGAGAATGGGGCTCACTACAGTTAGCCAAGGGCTGAGCAGCATTCATGCCTGAGAGAGATTCCTTTCTTTAATCAGAAAATCTCTCAATGGTTAAGGCAATGAATATGGTTCTGCCTTGGACGCGTGGGAGAGAGAAGACTTTGATGGGATATGGATTGTGGGGCATGTAGAAAAAGATCAGGAGGCAGAGCCCAGGAGATGACAGAGGGCTTCTCACATACAGCTGAAGGAGCACCCCACCCTCCCCCGCCTTCTCCTATAGTGGGTGGGGTCTCTCTGCATGTGTGTAACTGCATATTGTGTGGAAAGCATAAAGATGCTCTGGAGGAGGAAGGAGGAGGGAGAGAAGGGCAAGAGATGACAAGTAGGAAAAAGGATACAAAGTCAGGTGAAGATTTGGCTTGTTGGAGTCTTGTGTTCATCGAATGGTCGCCCTCCCTAAGTTAAGTACTCTGATGTTTATTTGTTTTTATTTTAAAGACGTGGGATAAAATTCAGGGTGAGGTATACAAATGTTCATTATGCAGGCACCCTTGTTGATGAGGTGTGCCCCAGCACTTTCCCTCAACTCCCAATCTCAACTCACCGCCCCCGGCAGTTTCCCACTACTGCCACTCCCTTTCTTATAGTATTATAATTGTTCATGGTCCGCGTATGAGTGAGAACATATGGTACTCTGTTCTTTGTTTCTGTGATAGATCACTGGGTACTCTGATCTTTAACCAAGTCTCAACTGATGACTATATTCATATCATAGGGCTCCCTCAGAGCTCTTTGCTGGAAAGCAGGCCCCTATTTTACATCTTATTATAATATTTATGTTTTCCTTTAAAAATCATACTGTATTTTATATTCTATATTATGCTCCTCGAGGTACCATTTTTTTTTTGAGGCCTTTTGTCTAATGAAGCAGCTGTCACATATGGTAAATTTGGGAATCAACAGAAAATATTTTAGTCAGTTTCAACATCCCATGTGAATTGACTGGGTATTAGCTACGGCTTGCACATGCTGCTGATTAAATTATAAGAAATCTTGAGAAGCACATTAAAGATAGACTTGAGGGCTGAACCCCAGCTTCAGCATACTAGATAAACTTGGGCAAGTTACTGAACTTCTCTGAGCTTTAGTTCTAGTGTCTGCTCAAGGGACATAATAACACCATTGATTCCTAGGCTTATGATAATAATTAATTCTGATAAATTGTGAAAAACTCTAAGCACAGTGCCACCATCACTATATTTTTTTACCTAGACTCTATTTTTTTTTCTTTTAGTTGGACTCTCACTGTGTCGCCCAGGCTGGAGTACAGTGGCACGCTCATGGCCACCTCAGCCTCGACCTGCTGATCTCAGGCGATCCTTCTGCCTCAGCCTTCCAAGTAGCTGGAACTACAGGCAAGTGCCACCACACCCAGCTAATTTTTTGATTTATTGAAGAGATGAGGTCTTGAACCCGTGGGCTCAGGCAATCCTCTTACCTTGGCCTCCGGAAGTGCTGGGATCATAGGTGTGAGCCACGGCATCCAGCTAGAATCTATTTTAAAAGTGGCCCCGAAGCAGAAATTACAAAGCTAGTAGGCTAGAAAGTCCATGACATGTATTATTTAGCCTGGGGAGTATTTTAACAATTTGGCAATTCAGATAAAATCAAGAATTACAACTTCACTTGAAAAGCAAAAAAGTCCTGACAGCAATGGTTCCTCATCTCAGGTGGCAGAGAGACTGCCTAGTCTTGCAGGTGCCAGCTGTCTGGTTCCCTAAGGCCCATCCTTTTCCATGCCTTTGCCCCTACCCACGTGTGTGCCTTGTGTATGAACCCATAGTCGTGGGAATGCATGACTTGGCCTGGAAGCATTTTCTTTAAATATACACCATTAATGTAAAGTTTGCCCTCTATAAAGAAGAAATGCTTTGACAGTTGGGCATTGTAGAAAGGGTACAGTTTCATCAGCAAAATAGGGCAAATAATTTCTACCCCTTTGGATTGCTGTTAAGAATTTTATGGGCCAGGCTTGGTGGCTCAACCTAGCACTTTGAAGGCTGAGGCAAGTGGATTGTCTGAGCCCACAGGCTCGAGAACGGCCTGCGCAACCTGGCGAGAATTCATCTCTACAATTAAAAAAAAAAATTAGACAGGCACCTGTGGTTACGGCTACTTGAAAGACTGAGGCAGAAGGATCGCCTGAGCCCAGCAGGTTGATGCTGGGATGGCCATGAGTGTGCCACTGCACTCCAGCCTGGGCAACAGAGTGAGACTCCAATTAAAAAAAAAAATTTATGTACTCCATAAGTAAAACAACTACCATGGAAGTGTTGTTGACAAGACAGAGGAAGAAGTGGAAAAGGAAAAAAGCACATACAGGGGATGCCAAAAAAATGTGTACACATTTTAAGAGATGTTATCTATGTATTACTTTCTGAAGTTGAACTGAATTACGGTAGCAATGTGTATGTAGTATTAATTTGCTCAACCATGCTTCTGCTATTTTCTTCGACTGTCTACCTGTAACATGGTGATGCTAGCATTCATTTGATTAACACCATCTTTTGAGCAAACATCATATTTAAAATGTGTCTACATGATTTTTGCACCCCCTATATTTTAAAATCAGGCAAAACTTGCAAATATTATAATTACAGTTCCATTACAACTGGTGATAACCAACTTACAGGTCAACTTTTTTTTGAGGGATAAACAAACTTCAAAATTATACTTGAAAGTCAAAGCAAAAATGCCTTATCCAAACTTAATGTACATGTTAGAGACACATAATGAAGGGTTTACAAGTGAAATAATGTACTGTCTGGAATTTGCTTTTAAATATTCTGGGAAAAACAGGGATCAAGGGGGGAGTTAGATAAAACACAGATCAGGAAAATGTTGATAACGGATGGGACTGGGTGACGGATTAATGGAAATGTATCATGTTATCCTTTTGACTCACACTGTGGTTGGTAACATCTATATGTTAAAAAGAAAGAATGAAGAAAAATGCATACCCAGTGAAGCTAATGTATCCCCAGAGCTGAGGAAGATGCCTCGCAAAAGACAGGTGCTCAGACAATCTTAAACGAAGATGTTCTGAATAAATGAATAGACAAGCCCCATTTCTAGCATCTCTTGGGTCTTTCCCTGGTACAATAGGAGCATCTTCTCTGCTTGTCTATTCTGTCAGCTCTCCTCATCTCCCACGTGTTACATAGGGAGCAGAAATGATATACTTGATAAAGAACTCTCCCCAGACTCCTCTGGCTGCTAGGTGCCTCGCAAATCAATTAGAGGTCTCAAGATCCCCCCACTACCCAGCCTCCACTGGACCAACTGACCTCATGACCACAGTTCCATCCACAATTCCATCTCCGTTCTAATCTAGATGAACTCTCTTGGCTGTGGCTTTAAAGCTAGAAAGTTCCTACTTAGATTCTGATTCTGCTACTTTTCTGGCCATGAGGCTTGTGACAACTAGCCCAACCTCTCTCAACTCACATGTTCAACCTGAAAATGGGTTAACAAAAAACGCAGTACTCTGTCCCACCATGGCAGGCCCTCAATGGGTGGTAGCTATTCTAGTCATCATTAAAAAGCCAGAGATGCAAGACTCTGAGTTTTCCTAGCTGCCTGTCCATCTGCACAAATTATGCCTTGCATTTTATCAGTCACATTCTTTCTCTGCTTAACATAGCCCAGACTGAACCCACTGGGCTGGGTCATCTTGAACATGAAGAACTTCTGTGATGGCGGTGTGCCAGCTATAGGGTCTATTAATATCATCCTGTGCCTTCCCAAGGGGTGGGCATCTCAGTCTATGAGTTGAACTTTAAAGTTAGGAGTTTCTTGCCAGGCACAGTGGCTCATGCCTATAATACCAGCACCTTGGGAGGCCAAAGTGAGAGGACTGCCTAAGCTTGAGGGTTCAAGACCAGCTTGGGCAACCTGGTGAGACCTCATCTCTACAAAAAATCAAGAAATTAGCTGGGCATGGTGGCATGTGCCTGTAGTTCCAGCTACTTGGAAGGCTGAGGTGGAAGGTTTGCCAGAGCCCAGCAGATGGAGGCTGTGGTGGCTGTGAGCATGCCACTGTACTCCTACCTGGGCGACGTAGTGAGATCCAACTCAAAATAAACAAATGAATAAATGAAGTTAGGACTTTCTCTTCTACTTCTGCATAAGTCTGCCAAAAGTGCAGAGCCTTATACACAGGACCCATAGAACACTGGAGTCTCAAGCCATCCAAACAATTCCTTCCAACAGGGGCCAGGCACGGTGGCTCACACATGTAATCCCGGCACTTTGGGAGACTGAGGCGGGAGGATCACTTGAGTCCAGGAGTTTGAGAGCAGACTAAGTAACATAGCGAGACTTCGCCTCTACAAAAAAAGAAAAATTGGCTTGGTGTGGTGACATGCCCCTGTAGTCCCAGTTACACAGAAGGCTGACACAGGAGGATCGCCTGAGTTCAAGAGGTTGAGACTGTGGGAAGCTGTGATTGTGTCACTGTCCCCTTACTTGGACAATAGAGTAAAATTCTGCCTCAAAACAAACAAGCAAACAACAATCAATAGGGGCTTAGGAGAACTTACAATGAGTGAGATCTTCCCCATGAGGCATTATGAAGTGACATTATCATCTCTCCTCACCAGACTCAATCTGATCTGAACCTTTGACCAAATCTCAAAAGATGAATGTGCTTTCAGTAATTTTTCCCCACTTTTCAATTGTCATGGCTAATTATCCCAAAGAGCAAAAAGAAATGTGTTGTTGAGCCTTGGAACACTTAGGTGTCATGTCTCAGCCCAAGCCAGGTTCTAATCTACGTTAATGATCACTCCATCCTGCATCTGGTGCTATGAATCCCAATCCCAATCCTCACCAGGCATTTGGAATTGCCTGGGCAACTTAAAAAAAAAATACTGACTCTTGGGCTTAGTGCCAGAGGTTCAGATTTAATTGGTCTGAAGCGGAGCCTGGGAATTTATATTTTTTAAAAAGCGATTTAATGCACAGTCAGGATTGAGAACCACCAATGGTTAGGAGTGGGAAGAAGGAAGGGCATGAGGTTGTGGCGTTCTCTTTAAATTGATCTGTAAGGCATTGGAGAGTCACTGGCAAACGAGCAGAGTCGTGTCCCCTAAGCAGAGAAGAAGAAACAAAAAGCCTGTTACCATGCACTGAAAGACCAGGTAATGGAGATATTGATATAAGTAAAAGGGGTTGTCTTCCCAGGCAGAGGAAGGAAGCTGCAGCCATGTCCTGTGATGGGATATTTGGCAGCCTGAGGGCCAACATCAGGGGTCAGCCAGACAGGATGTAAAGGAAAACCAGCCCTGGGTCTTGCCTCAATCTCTTCTCTTTCCCAGTAAAATGGGCAAAGTGCTGACCTCAGTACAATGTCAGCTTATCTGCCATCAAGAACAAAGGTGATATTCCACACACTAAGCTTGATGAATTTGGTGCAAAATTTTGTTAACAATAAAGGTCCAGGGGATGCCTTTAGAAAAACAACCCACAGGTATACAAATTATTCTGTATAATCACAGGGGCTTTTTTTTTCCTGGAAGAACAAATCATCTAACATTTCTGACAGAAAGCTATCCCAAAGACCTGGGGCAATGATTCTTTAAAAAAAAAATGCTTTAGGTTAATAATCAGTTTTGGAGACAGTTACTTGAAACAGCCATTCTTAATCTCTCAGAGTGGAAATCTAAATTGGGACAACCTTTATGGAAATGGGATAGTGTGTGTCAGGAACTAAAAACTCATTCATATTTCTAGTATATTTCTGTAAATTCATTTATAAGACTCTAAAAAATAATCAGAAATGTGGTATTTGTGTACAAGTTTATCAAAGAATGCCATATGATATTGAAAATTTGGAAGAAACCCAAGTAAATACCCAACAAAAAGGAACAAGTTAAATAAATTTTGTTACCTTACTAAAGCAGAATACAAATAGTTTATTAAAATCATGTCTTTCAACAATATCTAACATATTAGAAAATGCCTGTGGTATATTTTAAGTGAAAAACAGAATATGACAAAGCAGTATTTAGTAGAACCTTATTTTTTAAGTGCATGTTGTAAACATAAAAACATACTTGAGGGAAATATGGCAAAATGCTCATAACATATATCTTATTTTTATCTTCATATTTTTCTACAATTTCTACAATAATCATGCATTACTTTTATGATTCTATAAAATAATTAGAAATGTTTTGCTTTCAACACACATGGAGTTTCAATGAACAATTTAAAAAATAAGTAGTCTTTCTCCCATTATGAGTTAAGGATGCATTAACACTCCTGAAAAGATTTCTAGATCCATACAGACTCTTTAAAACAGTGCTACACTTTTGACTTGAGGAGGGACTTTCTCACCTCATCCAGCCCTCACTATTTTCCTCTTACCCAGTTTGCTGTCAGCTGGGATACTAACAATCACCACTCACACGATCCCAAAACAACTGTAGAGGGCAGAGTGTGTTGAATAGAACATTCATGCTTTCTCTTTCTTAATGATCATTTCTATAAAAGTTTACAGAGTCAAGAATCAGGGAAAAAAAAAAAAAGAAATCATCAAGTATTATGGGCATTGAGACTTTGGGGCCCTACAAATTACCAGTTGCTAGGGAACACAGAGCACTGCGGTTCTTTTATCGACAGAAGTTTGTTAGTTCTACTCTGAGATACATCGGCAGATCAGGCTGCATCCAGGGACATCATGGACCAGAAGGCATCCTCTCCCCTCTAGGCCAAGCAAGTTTAAAGGAATGCTAGCACCCTGACCACCACTATGTGTACAGGGTCTCCAAAGTGTCTCAGACTAGCTAATTCAGGGAAAAGCTAAGTGCTTAGTATGGGCACAGGAAGCAAACTGATGAGTGAAGGTCAGCTTCTCCCTGCCTGATCTCAGCAGCCTCTCCTCAGTCCACTGGGAGTTGAATTTGAGGCGTGACTCGATCAGGCTTAAGGGTGGATTGCAGCAAAGAAGTGAAGGACCAGAACTTATCATGCCATTTGCTGCCACAGTATCTAACCCACCAGAAATCCCAAGTTCCATGCAGTGTCCATCTCTGGAGACCAAAGCTGTCAGGTAGCAGGCAGCGGCTTACTTCCCACAAGTGGCTCTCACAGTGTAAAAGGAAGCAGGTAAACCTTTGGTTTGAATAGCTTTGTTCCCTCCAAAACTCATGTTAAAACTTAATCCGTAACACAACAGTGTTGGGAGGCAGGGTCTAACGGAGGTATATAGGTTATGAAGATTCTGCCCTCACAAATGAATTAACGCCACCATGAAAGGGTGTCGTGGGAGTCGGTTTTCTCTTCTGCTTTCCTGCCATGTGAAGACATAATGTTCCTCCCCTCCGGAACAGGGAGGGTTCAAGGCACCATCTTGGAAGCAGGGAGCTTGGGCCCCAACCTACTGGTGCCTTGATTTTGGACTGCCTAGCCTCCAGAAACGAGAAATACATTTCTGTTCTTTACAGATTAGCCATTCTGTGGAACTCTGTGACAGCAGCATGAAACAGCTAAGACACGTTAGCAGTGGAAGTGTGGGACACATGGGCAGCTGAGCTCCATAGGAAACCAGACCTACCTCATAGGAAGTTGTGATGAGTCTGAAGATGTCTACCTCAGGGTAAGGTTCCACATCGTCACTGAGCAAGGAGTGGAGGTGAGGAATGGGAGGCAGTGTGCTGTCTTTATTGGTTACACTGTCTAAATACCTAGAGGAAGAAATAAATCAGAAGTCACTAGGAGACGAACTTGGAATTTTCCCATGATAGAAAATTTTCCAGTCATTTTCTACAAGCTCTTATTATTATTTTGTTTTTGAGTTAGGGTCTCATTCTGTCACCCAGGCTGGAGTGCAGTGATATAATCACAGCTCACCACAGCCTTGGCCTCCTGGGCTCAGGCGATCCTTCTGCCTCAGCCTCCTGTGTGGCAGGGACTGCAGGCATGCACCATCACGCCTGGCTAATTTTTTTGTTTTTGTAGACATGAAGTCTCACGAGGCTGCCCAGGCTGGTCTTGAACTTCTGGGCTCATGCAATCCTCCAGCTTCAGTCTCCCAAAGTACTGGGATTACAGGCATGAACCTCCTCACCTGGCCTGCAAAAGACTAGAGTTTCCTTAAAAGCAAAATGAAAGTTTCTTAACTTCTAAAGAAAAAGTATAGAAAAAAAAATCCTCAACCACAGAAAGAAGTGGGCATTCTAATGACCATGAAGTCAGTTAAGACTCATGAAACAAAGGAGAAAGCGAGACAGCAAAGAAAACCAGAGCTGCTTTTCAGACAGGCTGAGTACAATACCTTCCCAAAACGGTCATGGCCTCCCCATCATCCTTGCAGTTCAACAGCTTGTCCACATTCGCGTCCAGCACCGCGAGGGCCAGCTGGAATATCACTTTGATTCCTTCATAGAAGAAACAGTCAACGACCACAACCGCGCTCTCAAAGGGCATCACACTGAGGAACAGCGTGAGGAACCAAGACAGGGAGATGGTGGAAATCACGCCCAGGTCCTGCATGCAGTCATAAAGCTGTGGGACGTAGTCTCGCGCTAGCTCTTCGAAGACACCTTGGTCCACCAGTGCACCTGTAGCAGGGGGAGGGGACACAAAAGCACACAGCCAATGACGCTTTCTTACTAAAGAACCTAATTAAATTGCTTGATGTAATAATCCAGTTCACAATGACTGCTAATACAAACTGCTAACTCTTAGGCTGCTACTGTGTTACTAGAGACCAAGGTGTCAGCACAGCTCAGTCACCAGTTAGTTCTGGCTGCATCTTCTCTTCCTGACAATGATAAGCCTTGTTGAAAAGACCAGTTTACAAAGTTTTCAGGACATACAATCTGTTCTTTTGTGCTGGCAACATAATGTGTGGTTAGGTTGAAAAGTACAGCTAAGTACAGTCATGCGTCACTTAACGAGGGAGCTGTGTTCTGAGAAATGCATTGTCAACTGCTTCAATAGTCCTCTTAATTAAAAAAGAGGAAGATCAAACAATAATTATGAGCTCTATTATAGTAGAAGCCAATTAACTCCTCAGCTTCTTTTGAACTCCCAGAAAACAGTCACTGTTCATCAGACTTCTACAATATACATTTCAAAAAAGACATTTTGGTCTAATAGGCTCTTTCTTGTAAGTCCTACCCATTATTTTCCCAAGTGAAATCATTATTAAAATTCCACTTGAGAATTAACCTGTCAATTTTAGCACGTGATGATGGTCACAGTCCTACCCAGTTCCTTCGTTGTTTGATCAAAATATGCTTATTGAAGGGTCTGCTTTGTGACAGGCAAGTTCATCACTGTAGAAACATCACAGAATGTCCTTACACAAACCCAGCAGCATAGCCGACGACACACCCAGGCTACCTGGTATGGCCTAGTGCTCCTAGGTTGTTACCTGTATAGCCTGTTGGTGTACTGAGTACCGCAGGCAATGGGCACAAGATGAGTTATCTAAACATAACTAAATATAGAATGGGTACATGCCAGGGCATGACTGTAGCTCCAGATGTATACTGAAGCAGTTAATTTGGGAAACTCTTGTTTATTAAAAAAAAAAAAAATCACTCTTCTGGATACATGGTCCACATAGGTGAGTCATTTTTTAAAACAATTGGGGTTTTTTGTTTGTTTTGTTTGTAATTTAAAAGCATTTCCACTGTACACATTCATGATGAATTTGCTGACATTTTTGGGTAACATTTTAAATGAATCAAATTAGTGTGCACAGATAGACAGAATACAAGAGGAAGAATAAAGGACACACTGGCCCACACTAGCCATGAGAAGCTGTCCTGAAATGGATGTCTAATATTTGAGGGCATCGAAAGGAGTAATAGTAGTAATTTGTTTCAATGCTCAGAACAGGTGTTTACTTTGTGATAAACCAGTTCTGAAAAATCCCTCAGAAACATAGCTTTGGATAAATCTCTATACAGCATTTTCTCCACCCCAGATAACCTTTTGTAGAACACTTCTGCATTCCACTGGTTCCATCCTCTTTATGAAGGCTTTTTTTTCTTGGTCATATCTTGTGTTGATGGTTGGTGTACTTTGTGTCACTCTCACATGTCACAGAGTAACACTCATATCAAATGCTTTCTTTTTTAATTATTTTATTATTTTCTTTCCTTCCTCCCTTCCTCCCTCTTTCTTTCCCTCCCCTTCCCTCCCTCCCCTCCCTCCTCAGGGTCTCACTCTGATGCCCAGGCTGGAGTGCATTGACACGATCACAGCTCACTGTAACCTCGACCTCCTAGGCTCAGGTGATCCTTCCACCTCAACCACCCAAGTAGCTGGGACTAAATGTATGCACCACCACACCTGGCTAATTTTTTGAGTTTTTGTAGAGATGGGGTTTTGCTATGTTGCTAGGTTGGGTTTAAACCCCTGGACTCAAGTAATTATCCCATCTCAGCCTTCCAAAGTGCTGGGATTACAGGTGTGAATCACCTTACCCGGCCTCCACTTCAAATGCTTTCTAAAATGACTTCTGTAACAGTGAAATGTGTGTATGCCTTAGGCTCCACGGAGCTCCTTTGTGGACAATCTATATTTATTCAAGCACTCTCATTTCCATTTTGAAAAAAAATCTGGAGTCGTCTGAAACTCTTTCGGCTTATGGTTTGGAAATAGTGTGCCAGTTGGCACCTCTCTAAAAACACCTTCTTGATGAGACATAGGTCAAAATGTGAACCACATTCCCACGTACCAACAACCCTGGTATTATAGTAATCCGGGAGCATGCGTTCACACAAAGCCACAAGCAGCCAGAAAGCTTCCTCCTCTTTGGCGTAAAGCAGCAGAACTGAAGTGACAATATTCATGGCCTAAAAGGAGAGAAAGACTCATCAGATACAGATGAAGATATAAGCAATTTTGTTAAGCCAAAAAAAAAAAAAAAAATTCACTGAATTATGCTTACAGGGGCCAGCGATATATTTTTTTTTCTTTTTTGCCTGTAAAAGGTCAGATAAATATTTTTAGGCTTTGTGGACCACACATAGTATCTGTCACATATTCTTGTGAGTCTTGCTTTGTCTATGACCCTTTAAAAATATAAAAACCATTAATGCTGTGCAGGGTCTTCATGAACACCAATATTCATCAGATTGAGCCCTAAATTGTACAGGAAAACCCTCATTCAAAAACTTTGCCCAAAGGCTATTTGACAAAGCTTTTAAACTCACGCTAAAATCTCTCAGTAGTCTTCACCCTTAATGCCATAAGGTCAATACTGCCTTTGTAAACTTTCATCATGGTTTTTATAATCATATACACATGGCTTGAGGCCATTCTCAGAGAACAATGAAAGCTTTCAAAGTTGGAGTCCTCACCCATTATTTCCATCTGGCTAGAAACGGTAGTGATAAGTAAGAGTGATTCAAATTCTGAAGGAAACTTATTAAAAGATATGATCAGATAGCGCATAACCACTCCAGGCTCAACTACTTTAATAGTCCTCTTAATTAAAAAAGAGGAAGATCAAACGATAAATATGAGCTCGATGATAGTAGAAGCCAACTAACTCCTTGGCTTCTTTTGAGTTCCTAGAAACTAGTCATTTTTCACCAAACTTCTACAATATACATTTCAAAAAAGGCATTTTGGCCTAATAGGCTCTTTCTTGTAAGTCTTACTCATTTTTTCCCAAGTGAAATCATTATTAAAATTCCACTTGAAAATTAACCTGTTAATTTTAGCACGTGATGATGGTCACAGTCCCAGTTCCTTAGTCGTTCAGTCAAGGTAGGCTTTTTTGAAGGGTCTACTGTCTAACAAGCACTAGTCTAGGTATTAGGTGATGGGGTACATGGTGGTGACAAGTCTCAGAGGCCCTAAATGCTGATGTTAGGAAGATACTAATAAAATAAAGATCGAAAGGTTAATTAGTTAATATGGGAGTTTATTTAAATGGAGTACTATCAAAAAGATAAACTAATGCAGTATAGGGAGACTAACGTGTGTGTGTGTGTGTGTGTGTGTGTGTGTGTAAGAGCAGGAGTTAAACCTGCTTTCGCGTTCGAAGGCCTCTCTGATGATGTGGCCTTTAAACCTGAAGTCATATTATCTTGGAGCTTCCCAAATTGTGTCCTATATACTCATGCAAGAGACGATTTTCATTGGCACGTGGGTAACATTTTTATACTGCGTCAGCATTTATTTAAATGTGTGTTTAAACATAACCCTAGCATTTAAAAGCTGTCTTCTCAAGGACATTATTGTTTAAAAGGATTCAAAGTAGGAACACATCATGGCAATCCACAGTGAAAGGACCAGCCAGTGCTGACTCATGCTCTCTATTCCTCCAGGGTAGGATGAAGGGCGGAGCAGACAGCGATCAGAAGGATCTTTTCCAGGTCACCCAGCCAGGCAGTGGTGAATCCAGAAAGGGTGCTCGTGTCTCTCAGCATCTCCGCTCAGGGTAGTGATTCTCAGCCCAGGTTGATTCTGTGCCTCAGGGGCAACTGGCAACGTCTGGAGACACTTTTGGCTGTCACAATGAGGGAATTTTGCAGGCATCTAGTGGGTAGTGTCCAGGGATGTTACTAAACATCCCACCCAGCACAGACCAGCACCCATAACAAAGAATGATCCAGTCCACAATGTCAACAGTGCCATCATTAAGACACCTTGGTGAAGTGATAGCTCCCCAACCATAAATCTTTTCTTCACGTTGTTTACGGGCAGATAGAAATTTTATTTTACCTCTTTTTAGAAAATAGAAATCTATAACATTTACCTGGCAGTAACCTATGTTGGGATTTCGGAAAGCGTAAGCTGTTAAGACTCTTCTCAGAGCGGCAATACCCATTTCATTCTGAAAAGCTGGATGTTCTGGAAGGGAGCGGTGTAAATCCCTCTCAATCTCCTCTGTGGCGAGGTTATACTTCCCCATGGACTTCTCCACTAAGTCTTCATAGTACCCAGGATGCGTGGCCTTCTCATTGATAGCACCTGGGAAATACCCAACAAATATAAGATCAAAAAAGTAGAAGCCCTGCTCTTTGGTCTGCAACTGCAACTTTGTGACTGAACCCCTTCACTTTCCTACCTCTCAAAGGAAACTCGCAAAATAAGATGAAACCGCATAGATGAGGCATGCTGCAATCGTGGCTAGATTGGTAAATGTATATGTGCCCTACTTCCCTCTTTCAGTTGCATGATAAACTGGCCTCTTAAAAAATTTCTGGCTTGACACAGTGGCTCAACCTGTAGTCCTAGCACTTTGGGAGGCCGAGGTGAGAGGATTGCCTGAGCCCAGGAGTTTGAGACCAGCCTGGGCAACTTGGAGAGACCTCGTCTCTACAGTAAATCACAAAAACTAGCTGGGCGTGGCAGCATGCGTCTATAGTTCCAGCTACCTGGAAGGCCGAGGCAGGAGGCAGAAGGATTGCCTAAGCCCAGCTATGAGCATGCCACTGCACTCCAGCCTGGGTGACAAGAGTGAGACTCCAACTAAAAAAAAAAAAACAGATTTCCTAAGATAGAGGTTTCCAAACTATAAAAATTTGTTCCAGGTCAGGCAAGTGGCTCACACCTGTAATCTCAGCTCTTTGGGCGGCCGAGACAGGAGAATTGCTTAAGCCCAGGAGTTTGAAACCAGCCTGGGCAATATAGTGAGATCTCGTCTCTACAAAAAATTATTTGGTAATGGTAGCATGCATCTGTAGTCCCAGCTACTTGGGAGGATGAGGCAGAAGGATTACTTGAGCTCAGGAGGTCAAGGCTGCAATACGCCACGATCATTCCAGTACACTCCAGTCTGGGTGACAGAGTGAGACCCTGACTAAAAACAAAAGCAAAACAAAAACCCAAACAAGGAACTTGTTTCAGGAAACTTCCTTCCAAGGTAATCCCCAGGAAGTGCTTAGGAGCAGAGGAGAGGAGGTTGTCAGAGGCCGGATGGTGGCCTCCCCTCTTGTCCATCACTCCCTTCAAACACAGCAGCTTCACTCTTAATTTATTGTGGCTTTTGCTAAGGTTTCACTTGTAAAAGAAGGTTCTGCCTATCTGAATCGTGTTTGCTAAAGCGTTAGCTCTTAAGGGCTTAAATAGCAGTATTGAAGGGCAGGCAAAGGTATTGGAATACTTAGAGGGATTTTTAGAATTGCAGGGGATGCTAAGGATATTCCTAGCAGCGGTGAGTGCTGTCACTGATAGGAATTCCTTGGGTGCTGGGGTGTGGAGGCCACACATTTGAAATATTTGCATTTCAAGATTCTCAAAGACAGAAAAACCCAATATGCAAATAGCTTCCTCTGAACCCAAATTCTAATTGCATTGCTGCTAGGAAAACTGGATATTCACATACAGAAGAATGAACATGGACCCTTATCTGACACCATTCACCAAAATCAACACAAAATGGATTCGGGACTTAAACATAGGTCCTTAACCCATAAAACTACTGGAAGAAAACAGGGAAAATGCTTCTTGACATTGGTGTGAGCAATTAGTTTTTCAGTATGACACCAACAGCACAGGGAGCAAAAGCAGAAATAGAAAAGTGGAAGGACATGAAACTAAAAATCTCTGCACAGCAAAGGAAGCCATCAACAGAGAGAAAAGGCAACTCACAGCATAGAAGACAACAGTTTGGTGACTCAGGCTGTAATCCTGCGCCTTTGGGAGGCTGAGGTGAGTGGATTGCCTGAGCCCACGGGTTCGAGACCCGCCTGGGCAACTTGGCGAGACCTCATCTCTACAATAAATCAAAAATCAGCTGGGCATGGTAGCGCGTGCCTGTAGTTCCAGCTACTTGGAAGGATCGCCAGAGCCCAGCAGGTTGAGGCTGCGGTGGCCGGAAGTGGCCACTGCATTCCAGTCTGGGCGACAGAGACTCCAACTCAAAAAAAAAAAAAAAAAGGCGGCAACAGTTGCAAGCTATACATTGGATAAGGGGTTAATATTCAACATATATGAGACTCACTCAACTCAATAGCAAAAACAAAATCTGATTTAAAAATGGGCAAAGGAAATAAATAGAAAACAATCTGATTTAAAAGTAGGCAAAGGAAATGAATAGACATTCCTCGGAAGACAAGCTAATGGCCAACGGGAATATGCAAACACACTCAACATCACGAATCATCAGGGAAATGCACATCAAAACTACAATGAAATACCACCTCACACCTATTAGAATGGCCATTACCAAAAAGACACAAACTCAAAGTGCTGGTGAGGATTGTGAAGAAAAGGGAATCCTTGTACACTGCTGATGGGAAAATAAATTGGTTGCAGGCATTTTGGAAAACAGTGTGAAAGTTCCTCAAAAAATTAAAATAGAGCTATGTTCTACTTTAAAAATATATCCAAATGAAGCGAAATCATCAGTATCTTGAAGAAATATCTACACTCTCATGTTTTCACAGCAGCATGTTTCACGAAAGTCACGATACGGAAATAACCTAAGGCCCACTGAAGGAAGAATGGATAAAGAAACTGTGGCATATATACACACAATGAGATACTATTCAGATTTATAAAAGGGAAAAATCCTGTCATTTTTTTATAACATGGATGAACCCAGAGGACACTATGCTAAGTGAAATAAGCCAGGCACATAAAGACAAACTGTATATTCTCACCGATAGGAAGAATCTAATATCGTCAAATTCATAGAAGCAGGGAGAAGAGAATGTTGATCAAAGGGTACAAAGCTTCAGTTGTACAAGTCAAAAACATTCTGGGCAGCAAATGTGCAGCATGATAACTACGGTGAATAACACTGTATTGTATTCTTGAAATTTGCTAAGAGAGTAGATCTTAAGTATTCTCATCCGTAACCCCCTGCAACACCCCTCCCAAAAAAGGGTTAAAAAAAAAAAAAGAAAAAAATAGAGCATGCTAACTACTAGGTAAGATGATAGATATGCTAATTAACTTGAATACAGTTATCATTTCACAATGCATATCAAAACATCCAATTGTATACTTTATAAATATGCGATTTTGTTAAGTATTCCTTAATAAAAATGAGTTTATAAAGACTATAGGATATAAAATCAATATACAAAAATCAATTGTATATATGCTAGCAATGAACACTCTGAAAATGAAAGTAAGAAAACAATTCCCTTCATAATAGCATCAAAATGAACAAAATATTTAGGACTAAATATAATGAAATAAGCATAAGACTTATAACCTACAAACTAAAAAACATTGCTGAAAAAAACTAACAAATAAATTAATTGAATGAAAAGATATCTTGTATTTATGGATTAGAAGACTAATACCGTTAGGATATGAAAACCTTCCAAACTGATCTATATATTCAATACAATACCTATAAAAATCCCTGCTGTCCTTTTTGTAAAAATTGACTAGCTGATCCTAAAATTCATATGAAAATTATTCAAGGGATCCAAAACCCTCAAAACAATCTTGAAAAAGAACAACAAAATTGAAGGACTCACACTTACCTATTTTAGAATGTATTATAAAGTGACAGTAAACACGACAGTGTGGTAGTGGCATAAAGACAGACATATAAATCAATGGACTAGAAGTGAGAGTCCAGAAATAAACCCTAAATTTATGAACCATTAATTTTTGACAAGGGTCCTAAAACAATTCAATAGGGAAAAGAATAGTCTTTTCAACAAATGGCGCTGGGACAACCAGATGTCCATATGGAAAAGAATGAATTAGACCATTACTTCACACCACGTTAAACAAAATAATAACTCAAAATAAATCAATGACCTAAATATAAGAGCTAAAACTATGAAACTCTCAGAAGAAAGTATAGGCATAAATCTTCACACCACGAAAGTACCGTGACAAAGAAAACATCAAAATTTAAAAACTTTGTGCTTCAAAAAATACAGTCAAGACAGTGAAAAGACAGCTCACAGAATGGCAAAATTTTTTTGAAAATCTGATAATGATCTTCTATCTAAAATATGTTCAAAAACAGTTATAACTCAATAATCAAGATTAATAATCCAATTACAGGTGAGAAAATGTTCTGAATAGGTATTTCTACAAATAAGATATACAAGTGGCCAATAAGCCCATGAGAAAATGTTCACCATCTATAGCCATCAGGGAAATGCAAATTCAAACCACAGTATTGACACTGTATCCACAAGAATGACTATAAATAGAGACAGATAATAACAAACATCAGTGAAGATGTGGAGAAACTGAAAAGCTCATACACATGCTGGCGGGAATTGTAAAATGTTCAGTTCCTTAAAAGGTTACCATATGAGCTAGAAATTCCACTCCCACGTATATACTCAAGAGAAATGAAAATATGTGTCCATAAAAGAACTTGTACATGAGTGTTCACAGGACATTTGCCATAGTAGCCAAAAAGTGGGCATGAACAAACTAAATGTTCATCAACTGATACATGGATGAATTTAGTGTAGTATACTCATATAACCGTGTATTATTTATCCAGCAAAACAAAGAAAATGTTGATAATGCTATGATGTGGGTGAACCTTGAAAACATCATTCTAAGTGAAAAAATCCTGTCACAAAAAACTAAAGATTTTTTGTGTGATTACATTATACAAAATTTCCAGAGACAGAAAGCAGGTTGGTGGTCGCTTAGGGTTTGGAGGGGGATTAAGGGAAAATGGAGAATGACTGATAAAAGGAGCAGGGTGTTTCTTCAGGGATGATGACAATGTTCTAAAATTAACTGTGGTGATCACTGCACAACTCTGTGAATATACTAAAGCCACTGCATTGTACTCTCTAACTAGTAAAGTGTGAATTATATATCAATAAAGATTTCAAAAAATAAATGACATACATAAAAATAGGGTAAACATTTATATTTCACAATTTAGAAATTCAAGCTCCAAGACCCCTGGGCTGACCCAGTCCTTGTCTCTAATGGTCACTGAGAGAACAAGCCTCACCACCCACATATGCCCTGGAAAAGTCAACCTGGTTGACTGCAGCATAAAGCTGGCTTTTGATGGATTCCTTGCCATCTGGCCTGCACTTGACTTCAGTGGGTTCAGAGTTCAGGTCCCAATGCAGTGACCTTAAGGGTCATGGGAAACAGGTGAGACCTTCATTGGGTTCCTTGACTGGAAGCTGGGCTTTCCTTCTTGGCAAGCTGGCCAGTACGTGAACTCCACACATGGGCGTGTTGAAACACGGGCTCAGTGACCTACCCAACAGAGGACCGTGTGGAGACCACCTCACCCTCTGGTTTCATGCGGCCCATCAATGCAGAAGAAAACACAGTGATCTGAATCTGGTTGTCAAGGTGACTAGCTCACCAAATTTAAGGATGATGAAAAGATTGGATGGTAATGATCTTCTTGGGCTTGATTTGTAATTAGAGATAAATTGACTCAAATCTGGGTTTCTAAATGAGGAACTCTGGCTTATCCACTTAAGAAAAATGAAAGACAAGGCACGCATAAGAAGACAGAACAAACTGGTCTTACATGAAATAGATAAAACCAATTATTCCTGAGCCCTTTATATATTTCATTATGGACAATTTTACCATTTACATCTACTTGTAGAAAGAGCTATGAGGTTTTTTTTTAAGGCTTTCTTGTAAGTCTGGTAACTATTCTTTTAATTCTAATGTCATTAAAAAATAAAATTCTTTCATAATAAACACTTGTGTCAGACCATCTTAGATTCAAATAAAAATAGTCACATAAGCCAATTTAAAATTCTTACATTTCAGGCCTCAAACCAGTAGAGCAACTAATTTATATATTGAAGCAAATATTGACAAAACCCAAAGGAATGCTCTGGTGTTGGAGATAGTCAAGATTCCTGAGATACACTAGATTAGTTTTAGGTTGGGAGAACATTGTGTGGACTTAAGAGCCTGAAAGCCCTTCTGTAGCAGGGTTCAAAGGTTTGACATGACAGGGACATGTTTGGGCATAAGAACCATGTCTGTGAACCAGTGAAGATGGGCATGTCATATCCACAGGACCATGGACAATGCCTCCTTTCAACCTGCCCAGCATCTTCAGCTTGAAGTCCAAAGTGTGATCTAGGTAGGCTTTCAGTTCCGATGTAGACACTGGCCTCACCCTTATGGCTCTGATGATGACCAAAGCCACTGAAGGTGGCAGAAACCAAGGTCAGGCCTTCTTATTCCTCTCAGGTCCCCCTACTTTCCCACCCATGGCTGTTCTAAGAACACACCACACCTTAACCTTCTCACTGAAATTGACACAACTAGGAAAAGAGAAAAGAACTCTCCAAACCACAAAGCATTCTACTCTTTTACTGCAGGTTCTCCTTTTTAATGCCAGTGACCTTACTGAAGAAATGTAAGTGGTTTTGAGGACTGAGGGGTGGTAGCTTTGACATCTGGCCTGCTTGCTCTGAGTCTGTGATGGGAAGAGGAATTGAGGGACTTCAACACTGCTGAGGAAATGACATGTAGCTTGAGATGGGGGGTTGCATATCTGGAAGCTCCCTGAGGTATGATGGAAGGAAGAAGGGAGGCCCCAGGGTCCAGCAGACTCTGGCACCAGTGCTCCCGCCCCAGCATGGCCGTACCTGAGAGCAGCAGCCAGAGCTCACCACGCATGCTCTCTGGGATGCCCTTCAGCACCAGCTCCCGTGTCTTTTCTGTGCGGTACATGCAGATCCCTTGCCCGTACTCAGCGAAGTGAATCTTCCAGGCTTGCTCTTTCAAAAACTCTTTGGCCTGAAAGGGATGATGAGACATTAGCGACATCCCAAAGTATGTCAAAGATGGTGAGGAAAAGTGTGATGGAGAGGCAGAACATTTTCCTGGCTGAAAGGGTGGACAAGTTTTAGAAAAAACCACGCGAGCAAAGAACTCAGATTTTCTGGAGTTCTTCCCCGGTTCTACACATCTATCATAGTCTGCAGTCCTGCCTCGAAGCTTATTGATCCAGAGTCAGCATCCCACTTACCAGAGATGGGTTAGTAGAATGACAATTATATTTATGACTTTATGTCTACACCTCCCCCCCCAAGTGAAAGTGAGTTAACGGTTTTTTAAATGTGGGCCAAGAAACTGTGTACTTATTTGTTGGCTGACTTAAACAATAGTTAAAAACAAAACAAGACCAAAACCAGCCACCCATACCTTCTAAAACTCATCTCCTTCCACGAAGCCACTCTGAAATCTAAAACATATTTGAACAAAATATGCTTTACTGGCTGAGGTGAGTGAATTGCCTGAGCCTGCGGGTTCGAGACTCGCCTGGGCAGTGAGACCTCATCTCTGCAATAAATCAAAAAATCAACCGGGCGTGGTAGCGCGCGCCTGTAATTCCGGTTACTCGGAAGGCTGAGGCGGAAGGATCGCCGGAGCCCAGCAGGTCAATGCTGTGGCCGTGAGCATGCCACTGCACTTCAGCCTGGAGGACAGAGTGAGACTCCAACTCAAAAAAAAATATATATATATATGCTTTACTTATAAGACCATTTTAATCTACATAGATATTTATGAGTTTACTAATAGTAAAAAAAAAATTTATGAGTTGGGGTCTTACTCTATCTTACTCCAGGCTGAAGTGCAGTGGTATGATCATGGCCCACTGTAGCCTCAACCTCCTGGACTTAGGCAATCCTTCTGCCTCAGCCTCTTGAGTAGCTGGGACTACAGGCACACAC
The DNA here is from genome assembly GCF_000164805.1 of Carlito syrichta. Lineage (NCBI taxonomy): Eukaryota > Metazoa > Chordata > Mammalia > Primates > Tarsiidae > Carlito > Carlito syrichta. Next base: position 506,840 of record NW_007245705.1, read on the forward strand.
CACCACAGCTGGCTAAATTTTGGGTTTTTGTAGAGATGAGGTCTCACTGTGTTGCTCAGGCTGGTCTCAAACTCCTGAGCTCAAGCAATCCTCCCACCTTGGCTTCCCAAAGTGCTGGGATTACAGGCGTGAGCCACAGTGCCCAGCTAAAAAATATATATTTTAAAAGGCATTCCAATATAGAAAGTTGGGGGAAAAGCGAGAGGCACCCACCAATTTCGGGTTGAATTCCTCGGGAGACCGCCGCCGATACATGGTCATGAGGGTCTGTGTGGCTGTGGGAACATTGTTGCCATTGAGATTAAACTGACGCTCTCCATCAGCATCGGAGCACATGCTTCTCTGGGGGCTGGAGGAGACAAGGCTGCTGGGCCGAGAATACACCTGCCGGCGCAGAGAGGAACAAGGCATTGGGAAGGTATGGGCAGCAGAATCTACTCCTTCAGTGTCCTCTGCACAGTCATCCATAGACACATTATTATTTCAAGATATTTCTTGCTAGTGAAGAAACAGAAGAAAAGCAACAGGCCAACATTTGGGCAGGGATTAGCCTGGGTGATAGGCTCAGCACTTTTGTGCTCTAAAGTGGTTTCATTCGTATATGCATATTTGCATATGCAAGTGTGTATATGCATATTTGCAATATATATTTGCATATGCATATTTGTATATGCATATTTGCAACAAAGGGTTTGACCATTAGTCTCTCTGAGTTGCATCTATGCAAAGCAAGCCATGGTTGAATCAGGAGCTTCTGGGGATACCTTATGTCCTCTAGCTTCTGGGCTTTAAAAATGCCCACATGAGCTTGGAGCAGGCAGACAGGAACTGCGATGCTTTGTGTCAACCTACCATCTTTAAAACATGCCCCCTCTTCCCGTGACCTGCTCTGTCACTTTAACTGGATTCCTGTCTCATCGGGGCTCCAGTTTTCTTGGAAGTTGGTCCAGGGCCCAATTCCACAGGGGTACAATATATATTTTATCATGAAAAAATCACTATCATGATGTTGTTTTTCAGGTCTGAGACTTTATTTAGTGACCCTGGTCCCATTCTCAACAAAGTATGAACCAAAGACACTTGCTATGTAATGAGGACAGATTACTTAATAGCTTATTCAACTGTAAAATAAAAGGGTTAGACTGGGTGATCTATAAGGTGCCTCCCAGCTCTATAATACCAAATATAAACTCCATGAGATTTCAGTGAGATACTGCTGAGATACTGCTCTGGGCATTGGGATTGGTTGTTTCTTCTATCATAGCTGCAAAGCATGAAGATCAAACAAAACGAACACAGACGTGGATGCTCTCAGGCAGAATAAAAGGACAAATCAAGACACCTTTAGGTATATTCCACAGACCTCATCATCTGAACTGTTGTAACTTCCTGCAAACTCCTTGTCAGAGTATATTCTGGAAGTTGTCTGCTGCAGGAAATCTGAGATCCTTTGCACTAGAAAGTCTCTGTCTTTCAAGTTGGCAAACAGGAAGGTCATCCTGTTCCGGGTGCTGATGGATAAAGGACTGGGGAGGACACTGGAGCTGTCTGCCTTTTCTACAATTGTCACCTGGAGAGAAACATGAAACACAGAGCATTACTTTCCAAGAATTACCCAGTAGCAGTCTACGAGCAGCACTGAAGAAGGAACACAACACTTTTATTATTCTATAGAGAGCACTCATATTTCATTGAGGTAAAACTCAGATTCTTTGACTCTGTTCCTACAAACTGTTTGGAGCTTACGAGGTCCAGCAATTAAATTTGCGAACTCATCCTAGAAAAAGTGCGACCTGCCTCACTGCTGAATATCACTATGGGTCACCTTCGAAGTACTCCCCTTGGGAAGGTATGCACCAATTCCAAGACCCAGTCCACCCGCCAAAACAATTTTGGAACACTTTTTCTGGAATGGCCATCAGAGCTGTCGTTGTATTAGCCTTGAAGTCCTGAATGTCATCAAAATGTCTTGCTTTCCATATTTCCTTTATCTTCAGCTAAAGAAAAAGTATTTGGAAGGCCAGATCAGGTGAGTAAGGAGGGTGTTCCAATACAGTTATTTGTATAGTGCTGCCAATGTAAGCATATGTGGCAAGTTTGGGAACTTAATTGCCAGACCTTGACAAATAAGGATGACAGCTCTGATGGCCTTTCTAGAAAAAGAGTTCCAAAATGGCTTTGATGGGTGGATTAGGTGCTGACATTGGTGTACAGCTTCCCAAGGGGAGTACTTTGAAGGTGACTGTGACGAGATTAACTGCAACTCTGTCTGAACTTACAGAGCTCATGTATGTGCACACATGTGTGCTGAAGTCTACCACATTGGGGGAGAGAAAAAAAGGGAGCCATCTGTTTTAGCTCTAAACAGAGGACATACATTGGTGGTTTATAATAGGATTTTCATCAACTGGAAACTAGGATAAAGGCATTAAAATCCTTCAGCACACCAGGAAACACATCTCAAGGCAAGCACTAGACAAATGGTTTACTTGTAGCAGCTTGGACTACACAGCTAAAGCCATGTTTCTTTTTCCCCCTTCAACTCTACTTACAAGCAGTCTACACAGGCTCAACTTTAATCATTAGCATTTTCCTCCCAAGCAGAACTTTGGAAACTTTCCCTCCCTTCAAGGCTAAGTAACCTATTGAAGTTGCCTAAAAAGAGTTGCATGGCCCCAAGTGCCAAGTAGGTTTGGCTGGGGTCCAGAACAAGGGCAAAAAAATGCAAGACGTGACTTCTACGCTCAGATTATATCTACATATGTGTGTAAATTATGTTATACATAACATATATAATGTCAGGTTATTTATTAATATGTCAGATTAAATATATATATTCTTTTAAACACATATGTATATATTTATGTATGTGTAAAGGAATTCTCTGAGACGCCTGGAGTTCCATATAAAGGATTTCATAAGGGATTTTTTTCTAATGCAATAAATGCTAAATAAAGGGAACAAATACTCCCCTTTTCATGAAAAGAATTTTCCCATGACACTTAACACATGTGTTAAACAATATGTATTTTAAAAAGAGCTACAAAACCCCTTTCTCAAATCAAATTTTTACTGGTTCTTTTGATTATGAGGTGTCTGGGATAAATGGAAAATACCAAGGTGGTTAAAGGTTTAAATTATGTGTCTAAAACATAGATAGCCCTGTGGATCTCGAAGGTGTAAAAGTGGCAAAGTCCTTAATCTGACTGGATCATGAATATTCAAGCAAGAAAGTTTCCTCATCAAACCTGCAAATGCTCAGACAGGATACCACATATTTCTCACTGATAAGTGAGTTCTAGAAAAACTCTTATCACCTAAGCTTGTGTGACCAGAAAAGGAAAACAGCTACAATAGGGTTTTCTCCAATATAAGGAGGCACGTTTTCATGACCAACTTGGGTTATAAAATAGACTGCAAAATTCATCAAATCTTGGTACTTCATATAGAACAACGGCAAGGCAGCTTATGACTGGAAAAAAGAAAAGAATCTTCCTGCTTCTGGTTTGTTGTCTCAGTGTTCTCTACAGAATCTCTAGCAACATGATTGTGGGTATACACTTAACATCTGTCGATCGGGTCTACCTTAAGTCAATAGGTGGAACGTATGTTAACAACCTCCATCAATATTTCAGCTCATTTATAGGAAATTACATGAAACAGCGATTCCTGACCTACACAATCCTAAAAGCAGCCATTCCAAGTGGGATGTAATGCTCTCATGGAAATTCCTGCTAATCTATCAGCTTGACTTTGTTTAGTATCCAGCTCCAGTGGCGGAACACTCAATACTCAAACAGCCCCCACACAAAGGGTGGGGGCCCACCCGGTTGCTTTTCTGACATTATCATTACCTAATGGTAATAAAATTTACATTAAGTCCTTTGCTTCTTCCATTAGTTGGGGTTAGGGGGCCACCATTAAAATATCACAGCGATTCACCAGATCAGAGAGAAGGCACTCCTGGATCACTGAGTATTTCTTAAAGCTGCATCTTCCAACCACAACATGCCTCCATGACTGCCCCTTTTCTGATTTACCCAGAAAAAGGGCTGAACTCTCTCTGCTCAGTTAGGGAAAATTAGCCAGCAGATGATGGGTTGAGCATATGAATCACCTTCTCTCAATTCCCCTGAGCTCTCACTAGTGTATTCTAAACCGCACTAAAACATAAACAGAGCAAGCTGGCCCCAACACCCAAGTGGTGGTAACCAGAAGGACAGCAGATGTCCTGACAACAACTTCTAGACCCCTCTGTCCCTCGTTTCCCTCGGGATAAACTGAGAGTGATGACTCACTCAGATTCATAAGTGGCATGCCCATAGTATATTCTTTTCTTCCCTCCCTTCCCTCCCTCCCTTCCTCCATTTTTTTTTTTTTTTTTTTTTGAGTCTAGCTCTCACTCTGCCCCCCAGGCTGGAATGGAGTGGCACGATCATGGCTCACCACAGCCTCAAACTCCTGGGCTCAGGCAATCCTTCCACCCCTGCCTCCCTAGTAGCTGGGACCACAGGCATATGCAACCGTGCTCAGATAATTTGAGGATTTTTGTAGAGATGAGGTCCTGCTATGTTGCCGAGGTTGGTCTCAAACTCCTGGGCTCAAGCAATCCTCTCGCCTCTGCCTCCCAAAGTGTTGGGATTACAGGCATGAGCCACCATGCCCAGCACCCAGCTTAGTTATTCCCATAATGGGTTTCCCTAGCTTTTCCAGGTAAATGCTGCTTTACCACATTCAGGGAATACTTGACAAATAAAATTACAATTAGGATTATATGAAGACAATAACGTTCAGTCACAACCCACAGCAAAGACTAAGAAGGTAAATTTGCTGCGAAAAGTTATAAAATACATTTCACAGACAAAGGTGAATGCTGTTAAGCTTCTACCTCAGATACACCCTCATCCACGTATCCTGGTCTCAAAATGTGTTGGAACACCAGTTGGCTGACCCTATAACAAGGAGAACTAGGTTTGTCCATCGTCTAACATCTTGCATTCTTTTTGATCCACCAATTCAGCTTATGTTTGCAAATTATAACTTAAGGAAACTTATATGTATGATTGGAAGAACACTAGAAACAATAAAAAGGCCCAATCACAGGCAATTGAATAAATACATTATGTATATACACTTCATGGAATAATATGCAGTTATTAAAAATTACATTGTGAGTTGGGTGCTATGGTGCATACCTATAACCCCAGTCACAGGAGGCTGAGGCAAGAGGATTGCATGAGTCCAGGTGTTCGAGTCTAGCCTGGACAACTTAGCAAGATTCCTCTCTTTAAAAAATTACATGCTTACTTCAGTAGCACATATATTAAAACTGGAAAAATGCAGAAAAGATTAGCGTGGCCCTTAGGCAAGGATGACACACAAATTTTATTTTATTTTATTTTTTAATTTTTTACTTTAAATACATGGGGTACAATTCAAACCTAGGTATACAAATGTTCATTATGCATGTACCCTTGTTGATGAGGTATGCCCCCATTCCCCTGGCAGTTTCCCACTATTGTCAATCCCTTTCTTATAGTATTATGATAGTTGTCCAAGGTCTACTTGTGAGTGAGAACATGAAGGTATGCATTCTTTTTTTTTTTTTTAATTGGAGTCTCACTCTGTTGTCCAGGCTGGAGTACAGTGGCATGCTCATGGCTACCCCAGCGTCAAACCACTGGGTTCAGGCAATCCCTCCTCAGCCTTCCAAGTAGCTGGAACTACAGATACACGCTACCATACCCGGCTTATTTTTTGATTTATTGTAGAGGCGAAATCTCACCAAGTTGCCCAGGCTGATCTCGAACCCCTGAGCTCAGGCAATCCTCCCACCTTGGCCTCTCAAAGTGCTGGGATTACAGGCTTGAGCCACCACGCGAATTTCAAAAATTACATTGTAGAAGAATATTTAATTATTTGAGGGACATTTTAAAATCCACTCACTGTTCAAAAAATAATTAAAAATTCCCTACAAAATGTTTTACATCTAAGTTACATGAATGACACAGTAACAACAATGCAGAAAAGAAAAATCTAGAAAGCTGTACAACAGACTGCTAACAATGGTCATCTCTGAATGGTGAAACCAAGAGAGAAATTTTTCTTTTTATTTGTCTATACTTTTACATATTTTTTGTGATAAAATGTATTACTCTTAAAACAAGAAAAAGTGCTTAAGTAATTAAAGCAAAAAACAAAAAACAGCAATCCCCTTACTGGGAATATACCCAGAGGAGCTCAAACCATTCTACAAAAAAGATACTTGCACACGCATGTTTACTGCAGCACTATTCACAATAGCAAAAACATGGAACCAACCGTGCTGCCCATCGAAACTGAACTGTATTAAAAAAATGTGGTACATATACACAATGGAATATTACACAGTCATAGAGAAGACAAACATGAACTTTGCAGCAATTTGGATGGATTTAGAGTCTATCATACTCAGTGATCTATCACAGAAACAAAGAACATAGTACCACGTGTTCTCACTTGTAAGTGGACCCTGAGCACTTACCATAATACTATAAGAAAGGGATTGTCAGCCAGGCTCGGTGGCTCAGCCTGTAATCCTGCGCCTTTGGGAGGCTGAGGTGAGTGGATTGCCCGAGCCTACGGGTTCGAGACCCGCCTGGGCAGCGAGACCTCATCTCTACAATAAATCAAAAAATCAGCCGGGCATGGTAGTGCATGCCTGTAATTCTGGCTACTTGGAAGGCTGAGGCGGAAGGATCGCTGGAGCCCAGCAGGTAGAGGCTGTGGTGGCCAGGAGTGGCCACTGCACTCCAGTCTGGGTGACAGAGTGAGACTCCAACTCAAGAAAAAAAAAACAAAAAAACAAAAACGGGGATTGGCAGTAGCGGGATACTCCCAGGGGTGGGTGAATGGGAGGCACCACATCAGTAATGGTACCTGGTCTCAAACCAGGCAAAGTGGGGACCAACGGGAAACTCAAACTGTACAATGAGCACTTGTATACCTAATCTTGAATTGAACTCCACATCTTTAAAAGAAGCAAGGAAGGCAGGCAGAAACTTGAATCTGTAGCAAAGGTACACTCCTAATTGAATGTCCAAAGCTTTTGACTACCTTAGTTTCCAGAAAAAGACCAGGGTAGGCTGGAAGTTGCCAGGTTAGAAATTGCAGGGCAGTCAGGAGCAATGACTCACCCCTATCATCCATACACTGTGGGAGTTTTGCTTGAGCCCAGGAGTTTGAGAGCAGCCTGGGCAACATGATGAGACCTTATTTCCACAAAAAATTTTTTAAATTAACAAGCATGATAGTGCATACCTGTAGTCCCACCTACATGGGAAGCTGAGGTAAGAGAATTTCCTGAGCCCAGGAGGTCGAGGCTACAGTGAGCCATGATTGTGTCACTGTACTCTAGCCTGGGTGATAGAATAAGATTCTGACTCAAAAAAAGAAAAAAAGAAATTGCAGGGCTGCTAGCCCCTGCACTGACCCCTAACCTGGGTTCTTTGTAAACTCCAAACCAGAGTAACCTTTCATCCTGGAGATGTGAGGGAACCCAACTCCACCCCAGAACAATAATAATGTTTCTTAGACTTTACTGTGCTTGAGAGTTAACCTGAGAACGTATTGCGGTAGAGATTTAAAACTTGCAGAGATATAGATTCAGAAGCCCTGGGATGGGCTCAGAAACCTGCCATTGTGACCAGCAGCACGATGGTTCTAATGCAGGGAATCAGCAAACCAGACCCCAGCACACTCTTGGCTTTCTGACCCACAACCTAGACTATCTCCTTTGGACCAGGTGCGCTCAGGCTGTGAGTCTGTTTCCTAATTGCTTTATCTGACGCTTTGACATCTAGAGACCTTACTGTTCCTGGAGAGACTGCTCTACCCAGGGCTAGCCAATTCCCAGAAAATGGCTTTCGGAAGCAAAAGCAATCCAGAGCTCACACCCCAACCACTTCCTTTATCAGCACCCCTCTCAGGGTCACTCTTCTTGTCCTCATCACCTCAGGGCCAGGTACCAGACATCTAGGGACAGCCCCAGTGCCCCAGAGCCTACCTAAATTGTCCAAACTAGCCAATCCTGTTTACCCTGGCTTCTGAATCTGTATCTCTGCAAGTTTTAAGTCTCTACCATAATACATTCTCAGGTTAACTCATTTCTTCCTTTGGGAGTCACAATAAAAGATTTTGCTTCTATCGTCCCTCTCTCCTGCAGCCCAACTGACCCTGCTACCGTATGTGGCCCTGTGCATGGCGTGCTCTGTCCGCTCCTCTCAGGAACTGTGAGTATAACAAGCTATCTTTTTTTTGGAGTTGGGGTCTCACTCCGTGGCCCAGGCTAGAGCAGCACGGTCATGACTCACTACAGACTTTACCTCTTGGATTCAGGTGATCCTCTCAACTCAGCCTCCTGAATAGCTGGGACTACAGTTACATACCACCACGCTCAGCTAATTTTTCTTATTTTTTGGAGAGATGAGATCTTGCTATGTTGCCCAGGCTGGTCTCAAACTCCTGGGCTCAAGCAATCCTCCTACCCAAAGTGCTGGGATGACAGGCGTGAGCCACTAAGCCCAGCCACAGACTGTCTTTTCAATAGCACCCATCCCCTGATCTGTTGGCTTCACCCTACCTGAATAATCATAAAACCTGTATTTTAGAACTCACACTGCTTTTGGAGGAAGGGATCTCATGGGCTACACAGTCACAGAAATGACAACAAATGAAAGAGTACAGATGCCACCAAAGACTTAGGAACATTCACCTACAGTTAAAAGTCAACCAACTACTGCAAATAATAATAATAATAATTCCGGTTCATGAAGAAAAGTATTATAAATGGAACTTTTAAAATACTCATTTTAATCTGATACTTACCTCACGGAGTGGGATGATGAGGCTACATAAGTTCTCCTCCTTACTGGTGAAGCAGATGTAATTTGTGGACACAAACATCTGCCCCAAAATGTGCATTTTGTTAAATGGAGTCCAGAGGGTGCAGTCTGTGTGGCCATCTAATTTTTCATCTTTGGGCAGCCGGAAAAGGGCACGGTATCTCTCGCTCTTTGCCCTGGCATCAAGATCACTGGAAAGCAACAATCATCATTCACCTCACATGAGAAAAATATTCTAACATTTTCTAAACAATGCAGGAAGGGTAGTCACCCAGTCCATCTTTACCCTCTTCAATCTTGTGGGACTCACCCCAATCGTCTTAGCTTTATGGTGGGGTGAATTCCAACCTAATAACTCAAAAGCACAATCAAATTATTTTAATATATTCAGGTCCGTTGTGTAGCCATTTTACAATTGATGTCTGCAAATGTTAAAAATCTTTAGGAAAACTGGGCCTGAACAGGAAATTTGTTCTCATGTCTAAAGAAATGCAGTAATTGCTAAAGAGATGAGGACAGTCACTTTTTGGGCCTTACTTCCTAAGACTTAATGAGAACGCAAACCAACCACCTGGGCTGGGTGTCACCGTTCAACCCAAATGGGCTGGGTGTCACCGTTCAACCCAAAAAAACTGCATGAAAAAACACAGGAGCAACCCACCTATGGTTGCCGATCTCAGCTGGGTCTTCTGCTGACTATAATCTTTTCCTTAATGAGTTCTTTTTTCCTGTTCATCGTATCCTATTTCTTTCTTTATTTTTATTTTGTACTTTTATTTATTTATTTATTTATTTATTTTTAGAGAAAGGGTCTCTGCCACCCAGACTGGAGTGCAGTGGCATGATCATGGCTCACTGCAGCCTTGAACTTCTGGGCTCAAGTGCTTCTCCTGCCTCAGCCTCTGGAATAACTAAGACTACAGGCATGTACCACCACATTTGGCTAATTTGAAAAGAAAACAATTTTTTTTTTTTTTTTGTAGAAACGAGGGTCTCACTATCTTGCCCAGGCTGGTCTCAAACTCCTGGCTTCAAGTGATCCTTCTGACTTGGCCTCCCAAAATGCTAGGATTATGGGCACAAGTCACCGCACCCAGCCATTTCCATTATTTAAACCTCTCCCATCAAGCTTCTACTCTATTTCAGCCCCTTGATGGTCTAGTTCTGGTTTTACAGAGCAAAGAGAGGCCTGATGCAGAAGTTCCCTCTAATTCTCTCCCTTTTGTTTCCAAATCACCTCCTTCCTCACCCTACTTTTCCTTTTCTTCCCGTTTCAAAGGGAGAGGTATCAGCAGCCCTTCCATGCCCTACAAGACATCCTTTGAAAATTATTATTAATATTATTTGAATTGGGGTCTTACTCTGTCACCCAGGCTGAAGGACAGTGTTGTGATCATGCCTCACCACAGCCTCCAATTTCTGGTCACAAGCAATCCTTCTGCCTCAGCTGCCAGAGTAGCTGGTACTACAGCCATGTGCCGCCTCATCCAGCTAATTTTTTTTATTTTTTATTCTTTATTTGCAGAGACGAAGTCTCACTCTGTTGCCCAGGCTGGAGTGCTGTGGAATGATCATGTCTCACCACAGCCTTGAACTCCTGGTCTCAAACAATTCTCTCGCTTTGGCCTCCCCAAGTGCTGGAATTACCAGCATGAGCCACCACACCCGGCCTGTAAATTAATCATTTTCTTATAGCTTTATCTCCATGCTCCCTTCCCAATCCTGCACCCACCCTCACCCACAAACTCTTCCAATCAGCCTCCTTCATTCAATCCTATGTTCAAATATTTTCCATTATACAAAAAAGCAACTGGCCCTCCTCTAACATTGGATTCCTTGTACAAGTGGTCTATATCTGCCCAATTCCATTGCCTTGCCTTCTATTTGCTATTTGATCGACCACAGCAATAGCATCTCTCCTTCCCTGTTCTTTTGAAACATGTCTCAAATTCACCAAAGACATCTTAATTGCAAAGATCTTTTCAAACTCCAACTCCCCTTGCATGCCAATGATTTTCAGTTTTGTGTATCCCACCAGACTGATCTCCACCGAGATGTCCCGCAGGCAACCTAACATAATCCAGACTGAGCCCACATGTCCCCCGGCCATGGTCTTTCCTCTCATTCCTCATCTCAGTGGTGGGCAATTCCACGCATGCAGTCACACTTTGGAGGGCAAGTTCCCCTCACCTTCTCTCTAGCTCTATCCCCACATCTGACTTCTAGGCTTTTCTGCAACCTCTCCTCATCCCACACCGTGCCACCTCCTAGCTACATGATGAACTTACTTCCCTTCCCTCCATTTTCCATCATGACCTTCCCTCTGCCTAAAATATCCATGCATGGGTATGTACTTGTGTGGGTAACTTCTATGAGCTCTTCAGAGCCCAGCTCAAGGCAGCCTTCACTGAGGGATCTTTCTTACCCACTTTGTCCCATCTGAGCCAAGGCAAACATTCCCCATGTGTGCACCTGTGGCACTCTGTTCAAAGGACCAGAAGTGCTCCCATCCCACTGTGCTGAAGCAGGTCATGTCTGCATCATTTACATTTTTTAGGGAAAGCATTTTGCTCTGTTGCCCAGGCAGAAGTGTAATAGCATGTTTGTGGTTCGCTGCAGCTTCAAACGCCTGGGCTCAAGCGATCTTCCTGTCTTAGTCTCTCGAGTAATTAGGACTACAGGCATGCTCCACCATGTTTGGCTAATTTGAAAAAAAAAAAAAAAAAAGATTTGTAGACCATAGGCTCTTTTTCAGTTTTGTATCCATTTCCAGAAACCTTTAGAACCCTTGAAGTTGTTCAGAAAAGATTACATCAAATGCATGCATGGATGAGTTTCTCATTCTAAAGTCTGGAAGACTCCAAGTCTCTTATCACCCACCGTTTTAGAGCAGACACTTTCTTAGGAGATTTCTTTTTCAGTTTGGGCAGGGATCTATCTTGTTCAAAGCCCTCATTGTCCAAGAGCTGCCTCATGGCTATGTTGGCGAGTTGCTCCATTAACTTGAAGGTCTCGTTGATGTTGAGGAATACAGAGAAGAAATGCTCACTGGACCGTGTGCTCACTTTGATTACATCAGGCAGCAGCAGTGTGGCATTCTTCTCCAGCTGAGTGATGTCCACCCACCGGATGACCAGTTTGGCTGAGTACAGAGAACACAGCTGGGTCAACATCAGGCTCCTGAAAATCCTTTCAAGATACTGCATCCTCACAGCCCGCTCCCCAATCCCACTGAATTCCTTTGAGCTTGTAAGCCTGTATTTGTTTTGTTTGCTAGTTGTAAAAGACAAATCCAGATCGCATCAATCCTGAGTTCAGAATTATCATAGATTTAAGTCCAGGTCTACTTAACTAATTACATCCTTAGTGAACCTTTATTACCTAATGACCAATTCTTTACAGATATTGAGCGGAAAGACAATTAGATTCGCCTGTCAAATAGTCAAAAAATAGTGCTAAGTTATTAACTATAGATTTATTCTGGATATTGTGATTTGGTTTCTGAGTTCAGGGAAAATCTCAGTAGACTTTCTAGAATTTCCTTCTGAAATTTGGAGTGACTTACCTTCCCTTCCCATAAGAAAAGAATAAAAGCAAAGGTGGTTGATACTGAGGTACATCCAACCCTGACGGGGGACCTTCCCCTTCCAGTAGCTGCAAGAGTAATAGTTGACAAGTTTCTCTTCCTCTGGCATCCCAAACAGTCGGTGAAATTTCACGATAGCTTCTTTAAACTTCTCTGTGTCATCGTCTTCCTTTACATCATTGATTTTGTTGTATTCTGCAATGATGCCCTAATCAGGGATAAAACACAAAACACACAAATGGTATCAATATGGTGACGACTGTACATTTTTTTGGGGAAAAAAACAACAATATCTAAGACTTGAATTTTTTTAAAAAAAATTAATGAGTTCTTTAATTCAAAGAACTAGAGATTTCAAAAGCAATCCACAAATTCTAAGACAATTAACAAGCAGCATTTGTTTTCCAAATGACAATATGGATTTTACTATATGGTCATTGGCACTAAATACTTCATTAAGTTCACTTGGGATGAAGCTCATGGTTTTATTTTACAAATGAGATTAAAAAATATTTTGCTAGTTCTGTTGTTTTTACTAAGATTACTATAGAGTCATCTCAAAGGTCAACTTCTGTCTTTCTCAAAATCAACAAAAGTTCACCATGCATGAATAAGAGAGGAAAGAAAGACCAAACACATGTCACTGACACTTGGCCACAGACCTACTGTCTCAGGGACATGAATAACATTGAGGAACCAAGAGAAAAGGAACAAGTAGTCATTTGAGCAGAAAAGAGGTGAATATGAGAGCAAAAATTACATCAGACATAGGATTTTTGGACAATTGATAAAGAATGAAATATTTGCACAGCAAGTGATTGGCCTCATCTACTATTCAATCATTGAAATAGCTTGAGAAGCTGTTTTGTTATTACCCAGTTCTTCCATAGTTCCCTGAAAATTGGCTTTTATATGTATCTCTTGGGAGAAAATGCTTCCTTGAATTCTACCATTGACTTGTAATCATTAAATCCCTTCCTCCTCATCTTCATTTTCTCTCATCTCAAGGTAGCACTGTAAACCTTTAAAGTATGACCTTTAAACATGAAAATCTTGGGTTCAGGTTACAAGAGCATCCCTGTGTATCTGTGTGAACTTGGGCAACCTCTCAGACTCTCAGTGACATGACTAAGCCCTCTGGATCCCAGGAAAGAAAACTGCAACGATCTCACCGTTCCTGGAATTCCTATTTTGGGTCCTTTAAGATTCTAGTATATCCTTGTTGCTCCTTACAAGTTTATCTTCCTAAAATTGGTCTTGGCTACAAAATTATTATGATCAAAATCCCCACCACCACCAAAGTCCAAACTTCTAGAACATGTATTTTTAAAATTTGATTATTTATTTTATTTTCTAGAATCACATAGATGGTTTTTATTTCATTTTATTTTAGAGTGTGGGATACTGGTGAGGACTTACTACATAAGTCAGTTGCATGCAGGTGGAGTTTGGGCTTCCAGTGGGCCCTCTCTCCCCCCATAGTGAACCTGGTACCCAATGTATTGCCACTTGTCCCCTCCCTCCTCTCTCCCTCCCTCTCCTAGCAGTGTCCACTGTCTGCCAATCCCTCCCTTGTGCTCATGTGTCCAGTGATCAGGGCCTGTTTATGAGTAAGAACATTCGGTATTTAGTTCCTTGTTTCTGTGACAGTTCACTTAGAATGATGGTCTCCAGCTGCATTCATGTTGCTGTGAAAAACATAATGTGTTCTTTTTGTTGTTGTTGTTTGTTTTTAGTTGGAGTCTCACTCTGTCACTCAGGCTGGAGTGCAGTGGCACACTCACGGTCACCCCAGTGTCGACCTGCTGGGCTCCAGCAATCCTTTTGCCTCAGTCTTCCAAGTAGTTGGAACTACAGGCATGAGCTACCATGCCCAGCTAATATTTTATTTATTGTAGAGACGAGGTCTCACCAAGTTGCCCGGGTGGTCTTGAACATGCGGGCTGGCAATCCACTCACCTAGGCCTCCCAAATTGCTGGGATTACAGGCTAAGCCACTGAGCCCGGCCTGATATATATATATTTTTATAGCTGCAAAATGGTCCATTGTATATATGGGGGGGTCAAAACAACCCCAAAATTTATTAATGAAAAATTGTGTACTTATTCTTACATATTTAAACTTTGGTCACCTACAAGTACACTTCGTTTGATGCAAGACACTTTCTCCACTGCCCTAAACAGTTTCTGAACTCACCAATTTGGATGACTTTTTCGTCTCACCTCTTCCACATGGGGAAAGTTTTCCCCTTTGAGGACTTCTTTCATTTGGCGAAACAAAAAAAAAATGTCACTCGGGGTGAGATCGGGTGAACAGGGAGGGTGCGGCACGAGGGTCATGCCTTTTTGGTCAAAAACTGCTGAACGCTCGACACAGTGTGGACAGGTGCACTTGTAAATCACCCATCAGGAAATGGGCAAACGCATGAAAGAATCTCCAAAAAAAATTCACTGAAGCTAAACGCCATCTCTCACAAAAACACTAGCTGATGCTGATGGGTCCCTAGAACACTTACCTAGTGGGGCACGTCTGTACTACAAGGGGCCTGTCCTCCAAAAGATAAGTCTGGCTTTTTTTGGGGGGGGTCCCCCCTCGTATGTATCAAATAACAGTGTACTTTGGATCCAACCCACCTGCAATGTTTTTTCTCACTATACCACATCTGGCCACAGGCTCCAATTAGTAACTCTCCCCAGCCAGCCTGAAGCACCCCTGGGGCCTGAATATGTCCTTTCTGTGTTTTTTCATCTTCTTGCCTCAGGTCCTGTCATTCCACCCGCCTAAAATCTAAGATCAGACTGTTCTGTCTCATGAATCCTACCAAGTACAACAGTCTGGTTCACTCCCTGCTTCCTTGTGAGCCTTTTCCCACACATGGAGTACTGCTGATTCTCCCTACATTCTGCATTGGAATCAATGCAGATTTTATTTCCACTGCCAGACCTTGCACCCTGCTGCCTACAGATGAGGGGAGGCAGTGAGGAGAGCTTAATTGTTCATCTGTGACATCATTCAGTTCTAGTTAAAAGTAAGCATGTAAACGATAACCTTAACAGCAAACAGTGAGCTTACTATACAAACACAGTCCCAAGACAAGTCTTCAATCCATCTTCCTAACAGAAAACCATCCCTAAATCCCTCTGCATCAGGGGTGTCCAATCTTTTGGCTTTCCTATGCACTGAACAAAAAGGCATAATATAGTTTGTGTGTATGCGTGCATGTGTGCGTGTGTTATACATATAAAGAATTCTTTCTAAATATTTTATTATAACATTTAGGAAAATGAGAACACTATAAAACTAGTGGGAAATTTGACCTTCTTTTTGTAAAACTAATCTACCAATATCTGGCACAATGGAAGTGGTCGCAATTCTTAGTGAGTTTGCAAGGTGCTCGTCAGAAATGTTTGTTTGAATTTTGCTCATAATTGAAAACAGCTGCTCACAAAGGTATATACTGTCAAAAAGCAATGTCATGAGTAAGGCATGATTGTGAAGTTCAAAAATGGAACTACGCATGAGGTCACAAAGAAAATAAATGCTAAAAAACACATGATGTTAAAGAATTTTGTAGGGACGCACTACTAGCTGTCCTGGGCTGCATGTGACCCACGGGCTGCAGGTTGGACATGCCTGCTCTATATGGTCTGGGAATTATTACAATAGCTTCCCTGCTAGCATTCCACCAACACTCCAATTTATTTTATTTTGTATGGCCACTTCCAGAAACAGAGATCTGGCTACAGCATTCCCTTCTTACAAACTTCCACAAGCCACCAGTGTATGAGAAAAGAAGTCCACACTAAATCTCATGCCATAAAAATCTGTTCTCAATCCTCCCACGTCAGCCTTCCCAGGTTTGGCATCAAGATCACATTTCTTGTGAAACTAACCCAATTCTAAATGAGGTCTAAGGCTTCTATGTTCATGTAATTCATATATCGGAAGAAAATATTTTGTTCCTATGTCCTATACCACTATATATGAGTTCCAAAGACAAAGTGTCAAACTTTTTTTATCACCTAAAAGTATCCAGAGCACCTAAAAGATATTCAAGAAAATATTATTAAATGAGTATATGCTGTTTTTCCAAATTAGACAATATCTAAAGGGGCCACATGTGAGTATCTGTTGTATAATCCAGAGTCACAGATTTCTAAATATAAAATTAGTTCAGAGTTAGAAACACTTGGGAAATTAAGTACCGAGTTGCTGACATTTTTTGTCATACTGGAGGTATGGATGGCTGCAACAGAAGTAGCAATGTGTTTCCCTGGGAAGAGTATCCAAATTAGGCTGTTTTCCTCTCATTGCTTTTGATACTGCCCCACTGAGAGAACAAAGATGTTGGCTCAACAAAGATGTGGAGCCAAAGGAGATAAATTCTGGAGCCAGGCTATTCCAGGACGAGCAGGCTTGGGGAGAGCGTTACATTGGAGACTTCAGACAACCAGCAGGCAGCATGAGGGCGCTGGACCTCTGGGTGGGAAGGAGGAGAAGTAGGGTCCCAAGGGAAGAGAGATGAACATAAGCTCTCCCAGATGGCAAATATGCCTAGGACACTTCAAAGCTGCCCAATGCCTTTAGAGGGGCATCAAAACATATTTAAGAATGCAAGAAGCAATAAATAAATGAGCACATGAAATTAACTGAATGAGAACCCAGGAATAGCAAGCAGTAGTGAGGTCCTCAGGCAATCCCAAAGGAAGAATTCCAACCTGAAGTCAAACTTGGGGAGACTGTGAGAAAGGAGTGACATATGACAAAGCAAATGAAAGCCACACGTTTTGGGAAGAAAAACATTCAAGTTCAAACCACGTCATCTAAAGATCTATTAAATGCCACATTTCTAGAATGCTCATTTAAATTTCTTTCTTTTTTTTTTAAAATTTTGAGTTGGGTTCTCACTCTGTCGCCCAGGTTGGAGTGCAGTGGCATGATCATGGCTCACTGCAGACTTGTCCTCTTGGGCTCAAGTAATCCTCGGCTTCCCAAGTAGCTAGGACTATAGGCACGCGCCATCATACCTGGCTAATTTTTTTTTTTGATGAGACAAATTCTTGCTTTGTTTCCTAGGCTGGTCTTAAACTCCAGGGCTCAAGCAATCCTCCCGCCTCAGCCTCCCATATTGCTGGGATTACAGGTGAGCCACTGTGACTGTCCACATTTAAATCTTTTAAAAAAATGTTTTTAAATATAAGAGGATTATGAGGATATAGAACCAAAAAACATCACTCTGAAACACACAGGCCTAATATACTAGTACCATCAGATCAACCCATGCCAACTAATTCCAACAACAAGGATAATGGTTTCCCGAGGCTACACTCTAAACTCTCTCACCTGTAAGAAAACAGAGGGTCCAGAACTCTGAACTTTTTCCTGGATGCTAGAACTTTATAGCTGGGTGGACTGGATGATGGAACAAAAGACAAAATGTCTCTTTCTCATAGGTTTTACAGGTTCCACATAATATAAAACAGGTCTTTCTGGTGCTAGGCAACAGTTCTTCCTAACTTTGGAAAATTAATATAATCCTAATACATCATATGTCCAAAATACATTTAAATTTGCAAAAGGCATTGACAGGTAATTTACAAAGAGGAAAAAAATTAACTTAGCAAACATGAAAAAATGTTCAACCTCACAATTTATCAAAGACAGAAAATTAAAACATTAAAACTCCAACTTTTACTTATAAAGGGGAACCAAAAAAAACCATTTTTTGGTGGGCAGGCCCTTGTAGTACAGGCTTCACCGGCTAGGTAGGTGTTCTAGGAACCCATCAGCACCAGTGTACCAGTGAGTGTTGTTGTGAGAGGCTGCATTCGGCTTCAGTGAAATATTTTTGGAGATTTTTTTCAACACATTTGCTCATTTCATGATGAGTGATTTACACAGACAACCTGCCTAAACCACGCTGAGTGTTGGGCAGTTTTTGATCAAACAATGGCATGACCCCATGCTCCACCCTCTCTATTCACCTGATCTTGCCTCAAGTGACTTTTTTTTTGTTTCCCCGGATGAAAAAAGTCCTCAAAGGGAAATATTTTGCCGAGGTGAAACAAAAAACAGCAGAAGCACTAAAAGTCACCAAAATAGAGTCAAAAACTGTTTTGAGCAGTGAAAAAAGTGTCTTGATAGATAAATTGCATCAAACAAAGAGTACTTTGAAGGTGACTGAAATTTAAACATGTAAGAATAACTACACAATTTTTAATAAATAAACTCCGGGTTTTGGGTAGGGTCTTCCTCATATTATATTTGTAAAAACATTTAAACAAGTATAATGCTGAAAGCAAGAAATGGTGAACTCACACAGAGGGTCTAAAATACTGGACAGTATCTACTAAGATCTATTAATGTTTTAAGTACTTAACCACTAATCTACATTTTGTAATATATCTCAGAGTAAAAAGCCCCTCAGCCTTTGGGAAAACGTATACTGTATGAACAAAAGTGTTATCAATATTTTTATATGTGCCTTCTAACCACTAGTCTTAAAGCTAAGATGACTTCTATAGAAATAGAAAAATGAGGCCAAGTGCAGTGGTTCACACCTGTAATCCCAGCACTTTGGGAGGCCAAGGCAGGAGGATTGCTTGAGCACAGTGGTTCGAGACCAGCCTGAGCAACATAGCAAGACCTAATCTCTACAAAAAGATTAAAAAAAAATAGTCAGATGTGGTGGCATGTGCCTGAAGTCCCAGCTACTCGGGAGGCTGAGGCAAAAGGATCGCCTGAGCCCTGGAGGTCAAGGCTGTGGTAAGCTGTGATTGTGCAACTGCACTCCAGCCTGGGCGAAAGAATGAGATCTTGACTCAAAAAGAAAAATAAAGAGAAATGATAACATCAGTTATGGAATATTATTCAGTCATTAAAATAACAACTAAGAATTTATAAAAATACAGTAGGTACTGGACAAAAAAAGAGCAGAGTACAAAATTATATGTACAGTGAGATGGATAAATATGCATTAATGAAGTAATAAATATGCATTTTATACCTTTAGACAGAAAGGCACAGAATGCTGTGTGTGGTGCTTAGATTATGGTTGCCTCTGTAATTATTACATTTATAATTTATAACAGTTAATCAGGTCCCAAAACAAATACGTTTGTTGGTTTCCTTAATTGCTGGACAATATGTGAAAGCTTAAGCTATTCATTTGCACATGAATGAAATTCTTTCACACATAACTGCATTAATAGCAATTCCCTCCTTATAATTGGTTTCAGGGGAATTAAATCTGACATTTTTGGTGTAATACAAATGGTGAGAAAAATGGCCGTTTGACATCATCGACCCATGTTTTATTTTTTATATTTCTCCCGGCACGGCCACTTCTAAGCTTTGGTTTCTCCTTGCAGCCCTCTGTTACAGTTTCCTTGAGATGGCACCATGTGAGGAAGGTCTGTGAAAGGAAACAGGTCTTGAGCAGCACCTGGGTGCAGATGACATTTCTCGTCTTCCCTCGACCAATCAGCTGCTCCCTTCCCCGAGTCCTGCCCACATGGTCAGGGTAGGAATCCCCAGACTCTCTACAGTGACATTACTTCCAGAAACTCAGATACAAGACTTGTAAATAAAATAAAGATGCTGTAAAATCTGATTTTATCAGTAAAACAACTAGCAATTATTCAAACGTTTTTTGTCTGTTTGGAAGCTGCTATCATCCTGGCAGGAGATACTGGAAGGGTTTACCTTCAAACTGATTCTTCAAGGGGTCGTCTTAAAACTGATCCTTTTTTTTGGGGTTGGAGTCTCACTGACACCCAGGCTGGAATGCAGTGGCACAATCACAGCTCCCCACAGCCTCAACTTTTGGTCTCAGGTGATCCTTCCACCTCAGCTTCCCATGTAGCTGGGACTACAGGCACATGCCACCAAGTCAGCTATTTTTTGTTGATTTATTTTGTAGAGACAGGTTTTGCCATGCTGCCCACGCTGGTTGCAAACTCCTGGGCTCAAGCAATCCTCCCACCTTGGCCTCCCAAAGTGCTGAGATTACAGGCATGAGACAACTCACCTGGCCTGATCCTTCACACTGAGCATTTCCATCGTCTCCCCTGGACCCATTTCATCTTTTTCAATCCCTGTCTAGTCTCTTTAATAAGAATGAAGCAGAAACTTAAATCACAAATCTTGAAGCAGTAATATAGTGTTCATTTTGAGGGGTCAGGGTGGGAGAAAAGGAAGGGGTTGATATTATGTGCTTTGTACTGCTCAGTTCTCATCCATTTGATATGGTCCAGTTAAAATTCAGCTCTCCCCTTCAAAAATATCAGACCCTAAGGAGCAGTGAGATTCTATTCATATTTTTTTACTTCTTTTTCAGATTATAAAATTATTATATGTTCATGTAAAAGCTTAAAAAGTGGAAGAAATAAAATAAAATTGAGCATTCTTTAGAGTTTTAATGAGAAGCACTCAATCACACCATTTCCTGGAATCCCTCCTTAACCTGGATGCAAAGACAAGTTTTTTAACAATGACTAAAAATCCAGATGCTATAATAGGAAGAATTGTTAATTTTGACTAAATACAAATTTTAAATTTTGCGTGACAAAAATTATATGAGCAAGTCAGAAGTCAAAGCACACACCGAGGGAAAATATCTACAGCATGTCACCCATAAGGGTAAAATGGCCTTTGTAGAGAGAGATTTAGAAAGTTAAAATGCAATAAAATTAAAAGTCATTAAAAATAGGCAAAGATATGAAGAGTTGACAAAGATATAAAAAATAGCCCTTAAACATATGAAAATGTGTTCAACTTCTCGTACATGAAACAAATACAAATTAAAACAATAGTCGCCGTAAGATTGGCATAAACTCAAAAAAGTGATAATCCACACTGTTGGTGAAGCTGTGGGAAGAGGCACTCCAATATATGTCAGTGAACGTGTGAAATGGGACAACTCCCATGAAGGGATATTTGGCAATATTCAGCAAAACAACTCATGCATGTAGCCTTTGACCTGGCGATACGACTTCTACGAGTTTACCTTAAAGATACAATCCCAAAAATACAAAAAAGCCATATGCATGAAAATACAAAACACTGAAAACTACCCAAAAGCCCAAGCATAGGCAAGTGGCTGAATTAGCTATGTTATATACACATAGAAGATGAGGCTGTAAAAAAGAATGAGGGGCCAGGCTTGGTAGCTCTGCCTGTAATTCCAGCACGTTGGCAGAAGCAGGGGGACTTCTTAAGGCAAGGAGTTGGAGACCAGCCAGGGCAATAGTGCAAGATCCAGTCTTTACAAAAAAAAAATTTTAAGTAAAATTAAAAAAGAGGCTGGGTGCGATGGCTCAAGCCTGTAATCCCAGCACTTGGGAGGTAAGGGAAGAAGATTGCCTGAGACCAGGGGTTTGAGACCAGCCTGGGCAAGTTGGTGAGACCTCTCTCTACAATAAATCAGAAAATTAGCTGAGCGTGGTGGCTTGCACCTGTAGTTCCAGCTACTTGGAAGGCCGAGGTAGAAGGGTCACCTGAGCCCTGCAGGTCTAGGCTGTGGATGTGCCACTGCACTCCAGCCTGGGGAACAGAGTGAGCCTCCAACTCAAATAAATAAATAAGAATGAGTAGCTAAAAGAAACATGGTATTTTGGACTGGATTATGGAATGAAAAAAAGGACATGGAATAAAAAGAACTTATGAAATTTTAAATAAAACTTTTAGTTTAGTTAATAGAATTATGTCAATGTTAATGTCTTAGTTTTGATCAAGGCAGCATGAGATATAAGATGTTAATATTAAGGGATGGCCATGTGAGGGGTATAGGGATTCTCTGTACTATCTTTGCAGTTCTTTTGCAAATCTAACAAGTATTTCAAAATTAAAGAAAAATAAGTATGAAAATGTGGATTTTTAAAATGTGGACAAATTTTATGCACTGAAATAGGGTTATCTGGGAGCTTTCAAGCTAAAAAAGCAAAACACAGAGCAGCATATATATGTTAGGCCTTGTGTGTAAGAATGAAAGGGAAATAAGAAAAATACATAGAGCAGCTTATTTTTACAAAAAGAAACAAGGAAGAATAAGCCAGATAACAATGAAGTTGATTACGAGGAACTGAGGGAAGTGGGGTGGAGGAGCTGCAGAAGTGGGTAAAGTTTTGACTTTTGGAAGCATGCCAACATTTTCTGTATTCAACAAAAGACAATAAAATGAACATCATGCTGGCAAGGAGAAAAACCTAAAACTGAAAGCAAACTGAAACAAATGAGACAGGGAATATTCCAGAGGAGGCTGGAACGTCCTGTCACACTACAAGTAAGGGAGTGCTTAAAAAAAATAACGGAGAATGTGACAAGGTCCAAGGGGGCAATTTGGAAAGGCTCCCTTTAGCTCATCTGGGATGCTGTGAGTACCAAAATAATTAAATCCAGTGATGAAATATAAACGACTGAAAAGCATAGGAATCCATGAATCCGTGCCAATAATCAATAGGTAAATGGATAAATAAATGAAATAAAGGCTATTGCTTATGGTAGAATAACAGCTGACAACTGGACAAGTAGGAGAGTGCTAAAATGGAAAAATCATTATTTGTTATAAAATCAACTTTTTTTTGTTGAGTCAAGGTCTCACTAAATCACCCTGGCTGGAATGTAGTGGCACAATCACAGTTCAATCACGGCTTACCACAGCCTCAACCTTCTGGGTTCAGCCGATCCTTCAGTTTCAGCCTCCTGAGTAGCTGGGGCTACAGAAGCGTGCCATCACACCCAGCTAATTTTTTTTTTTTTTTTGTAGAGACAAGCTCTTGCTATGTTGCCCAGGCTGGTCTCAAACTCCTGGCCTCGAGCAATTCTCTCACCTTGATCTACCAAAGTGCTGGGATTACAGGCGTGAGCCACCATGCTCAGCCAAAATCATCATTTTTATAAAATCATCATTTTGTAAACTATCACAGCAAAGACAGAAGAAGTCAGATAAGAAGTCTTTGACAAGAAGTCATCAATGGATGCTAAATCAAGATGGACCTTTGAATAATGAACGGGATATCTGTATAGCCTTAAAGTGTTTTCTTACAGAAAATTCTTTATTATTTGCAAAGTCAAAATTGATAACTATGCAACGGAGAAATTTGATAACACCTTGGTCAGGTTTATAACATCAATGAGGGGCAGAGAAGTATCACATGCCTTGAGAAATAATACCTTGAGAAGGATGTAGATCACTTATGTAATATTATACTCAAGAATGCACAATCTAAATAGAATAAGAAGGAAGCATCTGACAAAACCCAAAATGAAAAATGTTCTATTAAACAAACAGGGTTATATATGTCAAAACATTAATGTCATAAAAAAAACAAGAGAAGGGCCAGACTCAGTGGCTCAGCCTGTAATTCCAGCACTTTGGGAGGCTGAGGCAAAAGGATTGCCTGAGCCCATGGGTTCGAGACCCACCTGGGCAACTTGGCAAGACCCTGTCTCTACAATAAATAAAAAATTAGCTGGGCATGGTAGCACACTCCTGTAGTTCCAGCTACTTGGAAAGCTGAGGCAGAAGGATCACAGGAGATCAGCAGGTCGAGGCTGTGCTGGCTGGGAGTATGCCACTGCCCTCCAGCCTGGGTGACAGAGTGAGACTCCAACTCAAAACAAAAGACAAAAACCAAAAAACAAGGGAAGGCTATGGAAACGCTCAGGACTGACGGAGACAAAAGAGACAAAAACAAAATATACTTTCCTGGATTATATTCCATACTGAACTGTAAAGAAGGTTATAAAGGGCATAATTAAGCTAGTTAACAAAATTGGAATATGTGCCAAATATTAAAGTATAGTATTACTATTAAATGTATATATAACGTGAAATACTATAGTTGATAAATGTAGTGTTGTTATTTAATAGAAAATACCACATGTTTTCACTCATATGTGAGAACTAAAAAACTTGATGACATGGAGATAGAGAATAGAATGACAGATTCCAGACGCTGGGAAGGGTGTGAGGGTGCCAGAGACCAGCTCCAGCCGGGTTCAGGGTACCCCAAAGGTGGAGACGGCATCGGCGATTGGGGGGAAGAAGAGAGAAAGAGAGAGAGAGAGAGAAAGAAAGAGACTGGACTCCGGTCTAGTGCAGAAGCGATGTGTGTTATTGGGAATGACAACGGGTCTTTTATACACAAAGTCAGATGTGGGAGGGGCGTCCCCTACCCACCAGAAACCTTAATCCATGAAAACTTAATCAATGATTGCCTTTAAACCCTTTTCATATGATAATCTTAAAATCCCATAGCAAAGGATAACCTAATCCGTGACTGACATATTCTATAAACCTTTTTCATCCTAAGCTGATTGATTTATGCCAAGTTAAACAATTCTATAGAAGCTTAAGTATTTACCTTACAAAGGAAAGTGGCCCATCCCAGAATGTTTGGAATGTGGCCCAGTCCAAAGTTCACAGTGGGCTACCTGCAAGTAACCCAGCTGCATTCTTTCAACAAAATGGCTGTCTTCTAAAACTATATTCTACAATTTACACCTTCAATAAATCCTAAGATCATGACCCAGAAGCCTGTGACCAATACTAAGGCTCTTAGATGTGACACAAATTTGAATTATAAATTGTGTGAATTATAAGTTCTGCAGTTTGCGGAAGAATGGGAGCAATGAGCTTCTAAAGTTAGCTTGTGTTCATCCCGGTCTCAGAGTTTTTATGTTTTGAGCTCACAGGAGCTTAATCTGGTTAGTGCTGAGCAGAAAGGGGGAGGAAATGGGGTCAAATAGCTCCCGAATGCATCCTAGTGGTCTTGGGGTCAACGGCCCTTCCTGATCCCTAATACTCAGTGGGCCTCCATGGCTGGCTCCTAACATGAGGGTGGGAAGGGGATGCAGAGAGGTTGGTGAAAGGTACAAACTTAGAATTAGATAGAAGATACAACTTTTAGTGTCCAATAGCAGACTATGGCGACTGTAGTTAGTAACAATATAGTATTGTCAATTTCAAGAGCCCAGACAGAAGGACTTGAAATGTCGCCAACACATAGAAATGATAAATACTCAAGGTGACGGACATCCCAACTACTCCGATTTGATCATTTCATGTTCTATGCATGTAACAGACACTCACATGTACCCCATAAGTATGTAAATATCATGTATCTGGCCAGGCGCAGTGGCTCATGCCTATAATCCCAACACTTTGGGAGACCAACGTGAGAGGATTGCTTGAACCCAAGAATTCTGGATCAGCCTGGACAACACAGCAAGACCTTGTCTCCTCAAAAAAAATTAAAACTTAGCCAGGTATGGTGGTATGCACACACCTGTAGTCCCACCTATTTGGGGGGCTGAGATGAAAGGATAGCCCGAGCCGAGGAGGTCGAGGCTACAGTGAGTTGTCATCATGCCACTGCACTCCAGCCTGGGCGACAGAGTGAGATCCTGACTCAAAACAAAACAAAACAAAAAGTAAAATATCATGTATCAATTTTTAAGAAAAACTGAAGTCCTTAGGAGAAAATTCCTTTCAAATACAGAGGAAGTGAGCCCATGAATTTATCGATAAAGCAAATTGGGTAGAATGTTAACAACAGGTGAATCTGGGTAAAGGTTCACAGATGTGTTTTAGATTGTTCTTATTATTACAGCGTTTCTGTAAATTTGAAGTAATTTCCAATTTAAAATGTTGCTGTTCTTTAAAAAAAACAAACAAAAAAACACACCTGGATTTTTCCTCTCACAAACGTGGTGATATCGTTCTCATTTTCAAAGATGGAGAGTGTCTGTAGTAGATTCTGCTCAAGCCATTCCCAGTGTTCAGTGATCTCTTTCCTGGAGCCACCTGCATGAAAGTAAAACAATAATAAACATGTCAATTAGATTTTACAGAACCAGGCTCGCTTCACCAATATATTCGGCGCCATCAAAAGAAACTTATTGGGCCAAGAGCTCTGCCATTAAATGCATCCTCTCCTAGGAGGACATACACACACACACACACATGAGACATTCAAGGACGTGAAAATCCAAGACTCCATGTCCTTTGGAGTCAAGTTTGATCAGATGAGCCCAGAAGTTTCCAGAACACTGTTTCAGAGGGCAAGGCAGTGACATTTCTCAAATTTGCTTTTCCGGACAGGGAGTTCAGCCATTTCTTTCCTCTCTTCTCCTTTCTGGATTGCATACTTTAGAGAGTCACATAGATCTTATGATCCTACGATACAGTTGTTAAATTGCAACAATCTGAGCGCTCCAGCATGCCACCGGAGAGCTGATGTAACCATCGCCTGTAATGGGCAAAAAATTACCCTCACTCACTTCAATTATGAATAAGATGTGAAAATGGACTCCCGCTAGGGAATGGCAGGCTGGCGCTCACTCACAGACTGCCTTGAAATGTACCGGGATGATGTCATCCTTGCAGCCTCAACCAAGTCACTGCATTTCCGTCAGGAATAAGGAGCATTAGTCACCTGGCAACCTCTAAACTTAAACAAACCCTGCCTCATAGCACATACAGAGGATGCCAAAAACACGTATATACATTTTAGGAAAGGAAAAACTGTATTAAAGTTGCAATACTCAATAAGATAAATACAAGTCACATTTGACTTCTGCAATTACAAGAGGTGCTCAAAGTGGTTGCCATCAGCATCCAGACACTTCTGATTACAGAGAACTAAAAGCAATACATTGATAACATCTCTTAAAATGTATATACGTTTTTTGGCACCTCCAGCATAACTGTCACACTGCTTTTGTTCACAACTGTAGGGCATCACAGGCATGTCGTCAGGGGGTGCTTGTAAGGATACTGGACTCAATTCCCCTAAGAATTGCTAACACTCTGACAGGATAACAACTTTCCATAAATCATCCATATATCATGTATATAAATTGCATGCGCGGCTCATTCCAGAAATAAAGAAGGATTGTGTGATTCCACTGATTCATCCTTCAGGCTTCTCCTTAGATTTCTCAGTTATCTTTTAATGGAGTTCTTAAGAGTATCTTTTCTTTCTGCTCTTTGTCACCAATAATTCAAGAGATCTCAGAATCTCTTGATTCCTGACCAGGAAAGAGAAACGGGAGACACAGTGCATCCACAATAATACCAGAACTACGGCAACAGAACCAAAATCTCTGAGAGAATGAGAGGTCGGGCTGAAACATTTCAGATCCACTGTTGGAAGAGAGGAGGAACAAAACCAAACCCAGGTTTGCTTTCTTGTACTTTAAGACTCAACACCAAAATGGTCAGCAAGGCAGATTTCTTAGTGGTAAAAACATGAAAAATAGACTGCATCTCTTCATGGGCATCTTTCATGCTCAGTCATTCAGAGCCAAAAGCAATGACACGTAAAAGCAATAGGTGACTCTGGACAACAATGACATGGCAAGACCTGGAAGCCAGGACACCTGGGCACCCCTCTCTCTCTGCCACAAGCCAGCTGGGTAACTTTAGACAGATGCTTAATCTCTGTCTTCAATTGTTTACATATAAAATGGAGATGAATAAAAAAGGAACAGCAACAAGCAAGAAAACCCTTACCCATCTCAGAGCTATGTTGTGAAAATCACAAGGGATAATGCCTACAGAGACACTTTAGAATGTAGAAAACACTTTTCAAATGCAAAGTGCAATGCCTATTTGAAATATTTAGGGAACAGATCACTATGGAGTTTTCCTGAGAGCTTTACATCATTTTAGACTTAAAAATTTCAAATACTAGGTTGGACATGGCAGCTCACGCTTGTAATCCAAGCATTTTAGGAGGCTGAGGCAAGAAGACTGCTTAAGCCCTAAAGTTTGAGACCAGCCTGGGCAACATGGCGAGACCTTGCCTCTACAAAAAATCAAAACATTAGCTTGGGCATGGTGGTAGGTGCTTGTAGTCCCAGTCATTTGGGAGGCTGAGGTGGAAGGATCACCTGAGCCCGGGAGGCTGATGCTGCGGCGTGCCATGATTGTGCCACTGTACTCCAGCCTGAGTGACAGACTGAGACTCCAATGCAAAAAAGACATGTTTTTTCAAATACTAAGCCCTTCAAAAAATTTTTTTTCAAACTCTGAGCCCTTCTGGTCTGTAAACAGGTCACTGCCATCACTCACTGTGATATGCTGCAGACACAGAGTCCTGTGCAGAGTAAATGCCAGCCCTCTGCCCATCTGCTCCATCTGTGCTTGCTGGCACTGTCAGATGGACCGCACTGTAGGACAGAGGCACTCCTGGGGACCCATGCAACTGCTGAGCTTCGGCAGACCCAAGACACATGATTCCCAGCCTCTGTTTTGCCTTTCATCTGTCCCTACCTACGTTGGTCACAGACGCGCCTTCCTGAGGCTGAACCTTGGCTGAGCCAGGTTAATCTGGTTCTTGACTGGTACCTCATCACGCTCTGCCCCTGACCAGGTCGTCACACTAGATATTTTACTTCTAGAGTCTCTGTCACACTGGTTGTAGAATCCAGCCCGACCACTTCAGCTCAACCTCATCATTCCTTGGATACAAAAGTTCATCAGCTCCCAGACCAATGGTGGAACAGGAAAGGCTTTCAGCTTTTCACCTACTGCCTTTAAAATGTTCTCCATGCACAGATTTATCTAGAAGTGCATTCTTGCCACATACACGCCCATGGTAGAAATGGTGAATGCATATATGAAGGTATGCATTCAACCAACATTCATTCATACCTCCAACCTTCACTGGCATTATATGAAGGTCTACATGTGGATGTGTCTTTCCCCACCCCATCATCAATAGTCATCTGATGGCTATCATCAAAAAGTCAAAACACAGCAGGTGCTGGTGACACTGTAGAGAAAAGGGAATGCTTCTACACTGTTGGATGAAAATGAAAGCTAGTTCAACCTTTGTGGAAAGCAGTATGGCATTTTCTCAAAGAACTAAAATTTCATCCTAGCATTCCCACTTCTGGGAATATACCCAGAGGAACATAAATCACTCTACCAAAAAGACACCTGCACACGCATATTCACTGCAACACCTCTTATAGTAGAATAAACAAAGGGTTCAAGTTACCCCTCAGAGATAACAGAGCAAAGGTTACTTCAGGAACCATATTTGAGACTTCCTTTGAGACTTCAAAGGAAACATATTTGAAACGAAAGTGTTCCTCATACATGGCTTTTCATTTCTCAAGTAAGAAAGTCAAGTGCTACAAAAATTAAAGTCTTGGAACTTGTTGTTGCTTAAAGCAAAATAATATGAAGCTTTTTTGTCATGACTCTGAAAAGGACCCAGTCTATTTACCCAGCAGCTTGAGAAAACAAGTTAAGACACTCAGAAGAGAAAGGAAGGGCTTGGCTGTCGATTTTTCTGGAAAGGCCTCATTTACAGAGATACAGCAAGAAAAACAAGCTGGCCCAACTGTGTAATCAGCTGGAACAACAAAGAAAGCTGATGTTGGGTATGAGACTCTTTCAGGAAATACAAGTGAAAACCTTCTGCTGTGCTAAAAACTAGATCAATACATGATGGGTTTAAGGTTATTTAGATATTAAATTTCTGAAAAATGAGAACCTTTACAATTCAGACCAGTTTTTAGGATCATGGCCACAGGCCCAGTGTACAAATTTGGGCAAATTTTAAATGGTATCTTAAATGATGAAAAATACTAAATCATCCTAGTCTAATTTCGTTATTTTCTTTTTTCCCCTTCCCTTTCTACACATAGCTGCAACATTCTAGCCTAATTTCTCATTTGTCTGAAATTTATTTTAAAGTACATGATGTTTACTTAAAATAAAAGAAGCATGCATTAAGATGGACCCACAAAATGATTCTATCACATCTGGCCTCTGAGAATTAGAAAAACACGCTTAAGGCCCCACTGGTAGTATCTCCCTTGCAATGTGTGATTAATGATACGTTTTTTTCTTCCTACCTCCTAGGCATAATAATACATTTTGTTTCCGAGACTGCAGAGCTTGAGAAAAACCTGTATTTCAGAATAACTAACATGGTAAATTCTCACTGATCATATGGGTATTATGCACATGTATCGGTATACAATTGTATGTGCACATAAAAATGAAAAAAAGACACAGGGGAAAAAAACCCAACAACAAGACAAAAACTCACTAAACCTTCTAGGGATTAAAAAGCATCCCACCCAGTCTTTTCGGATTTGGAACAGACAATTTGGATCATTGAGTTGATCTAGTCCTCAAATGAATATCACTGAAGCTTCTCAAATAAAGGGAGCTAAATGAAGAAATTGTCTGTTTTATGGCCTTATCCAAATATAATCTTAGCCATAAAGATAATAATTTTGAAGTTTAAATACCAAATGAAGGCAAAAGTAATACCCAATACATTGGAGTAACACTTAACATGTCCTTGTATTTACAAAGCCAACACTATACTTTCTACAGTCAGAAAAATTATAAACTTGTATTTGGAGAAGGCAAAAGACAAAAATCCAAAAATAACGTGGTAATTTGAAATATTTCTTAAAATAAAGGGGAAATTCACTTTTTCTTCTTTTTTGTTTTGAGTTGGTGTCTCACTCTGTCACTCAGGCTGGAGTAGAGTGGCACGCTCACAGCCACCCCAGCGTCGACCTGTTGGGCTCAGGCAATCCTTCCACCTCAGCCTTTCAAGTAGCCGAACTAAAGGCGCATGATACCACACCCGGCTGATTTTTAAGTTTATTGTAGAGATGAGGTCTCACCAAGCTCCCCAGGCTGTTCTCGAGCCCATGGGCTCTGGCAGTCCCCGCACCTTGGCCTCCCAAAGTGCTGGGAATTTCAGGCTTAAGCTACCACCCCCAGCCAAAATCCACATTTTCAAAATCCACATCTACTCAAGGTTATAATGATAAAAAGGTTAAATAAGATGAAAATGATAAGGTTTCTATTATTTATGCTTACCAAAGCCAGGTACCACCCTTCACCGGCACACTGAACATCATCTCACAGCAACCCTATGAGCAGGTCCAGTTAAAATCCTGTTTACAGATGAGGAAACTGAGCTTTTCACAATTCTTTGAAATCAATTCCAGATTTTTCTGGTTCCACAGCCTACATTCGTCATTGTTCATTTTACTGCCTCCTAACGTGTTTTACAAGTATGGTTAGAAGGAATCAAGGTTAGATTATCTGGAGTGATTAGAAGCCGGGCTCGGTGGCTCAGCCTGTAATCCCGCGCCTTTGGGAGGCTGAGGTGAGTGGATTGCCTGAGCCCGAGGGTTCGAGACCTGCCTGGGCAGGCGAGACCTCATCTCTACAATAAATCAAAAAATCAGCCGGGCGTGGTAGCGCATGCCTGTAATTCCGACTACTTGGAAGGCTGAGGCAGATGGATTGCTGGAGCCC
>NW_007245706.1:0-997 GCF_000164805.1 Carlito syrichta
AGCTAGACTGACCAAGAAAAAACGAGAAAAAACCAAATAAGCACAATCAGAAACACAAAAAATGAAGTCACATCTGACCCTGAAGAAATACAAAAGATCATTAGAAACTACTACGCACATTTGTATGGAAACAACTTGAAAACCTTAAGGAAATGGAGAACTTTCTGACATCACACAACCTACCTAGGTTGGAAAAAGAAGAAATTGAGACCCTAAATAGACCAATAACAATCAAGGAAATCGACTATGTAATAAGAAAACTACCTACACAAAAAAGCCCTGGTTCAGATGGCTTTCCAGCAGAATTCTACAAGACATTTAAGGAGGAACAGATACCAATCCTACGGAAGGTATTCCAGGTGATTAAGAAAGATGGAATCCTCCCCAAATCATTTTATGAAGTCAACATCACATTGATACCCAAGCCAGGTAAAGATCCAACAAAGAAAGAGAACTATAGGTCAATATCTTTGATGAACTTGATGCTAAAATTCTCAACAACATCCTAGCAAACTGGATTCAACAACACATCTCAAAAATCATCTATCATGACCAAGTAGGCTTCATTCCTGGGATGCAAGATTGGTTCAACATTCGTAAAACCATAAATGTAATTAAATACATCAACAGATGTCAAAACAAAAACCACATGATTATATCATAAGATGAAGAAAAAGCTTTTGATAAAATCCAGCACCCCTTCTTGATAAAAACCCTTGAACATCTAGGCATACAGGCAACATACCTCAAAATAGTAAAAGCCATCTACGAGAAACCCACAGCTAGCATACTCCTAAACAGACAAAAATTGGAACCATTTCCCCTGAAAATTGGAACAAGACAAGGATGCCCACTCTCACCCCTCCTGTTCAACATAGTATTGGAAGTCCTGGCTCAAACAATCAGAGAAGAGAACGCAATCAGGGGTATCCAAATAGAAAAGAGGAAGTCAAATTATCTCTCTTTGCAGATGATATGATTGTGTACTTTGAAACCC
>NW_007245706.1:1440-2893 GCF_000164805.1 Carlito syrichta
ATAAAGGCCTTTGGCAAGTCTCAGGATACAAAATAAATGTGCAAAAGACAGTGGCATTTCTTTACACCAATAATAAACAGAAACCCAAAAAAACACAATTCCATTCAAAATAGCCACACAAAAAAATGAAATACCTTGGTATCTTCCTAACCAGAGACGTGAAAGACCTTTACAATGAAAACTACAAAACACTGCTCAAAGAAATCAAAGATGACACAAACAAGTGGAAAACTATCCCATGCTCATGGATTGGAAGAATCAACATTGTGAAGATGTCCATCTTACCTAAGGCAATCTACAAATTCAATGCAATACCCATCAAATTACCAGCAACATTCCTCTCAGACCTAGAAAAAACAATGCAGGAATTCATATGGAAACACAAATGTCCAAGAATAGCCAGAACAATTCTCAGCAAAATAAACAAAGCAGGTGGTATCACATTACCAGACTTCAAACTCTACTATAAAGCTACAATCATCAAAACAGCTTGGTATTGGTATAGGAATAGGCATATAGATCAATGGAATAGAATTGAGATTCCAGAAGCAAAACCTCAATTTCTCAACCAACTCATCTTCGACAAAGCCTCCACCACCTACCACTGGGGAGAGGAGAACCTATTCAGTAAATGGTGCTGGGAAAACTGGTTGACCACTTGCAGAAGATTGAAACAGGACCCCTACCTATCCCCATGCACAAAGGATGACTTCAAATGGATCAGAGACCTAAATGTAAAACCTCAAACCATAAGAACCTTAGAAAATGAAGAACATACCCTCATGAAAATTGGAACTGGCCTCCAATTCCTGAACAAAACCCAAAACCCACAGGCCATAAGAGAGAGGATAGACAAGTGGGACCTTATTAAACTGACAAGCTTCTGCAAAGCCAAAGAAACCATCAAGAGAGCAGGGAAACAGCCTACAGACTGGGAAAAAGTATTTGCCAACACCAGGTCAGACAAAGGCTTAACATCTTTGATATACAAGGAACTCAAACGTGTTGAAAAGAAAAAAACAAACAACCCCATTATAAAAAGGGGAAAAGACACTTCACAAAGGAAGACATCCGAGCAGCCAACAGACATATGAAGAAATGTTCAACCTCACTAATCTTCAGGGAGATGCAAATCAAAACCACACTGAGATACCACCTAACTCCAGTCAGAATGGCAATTATCAACAACTCAAAGAATAACAGCTGCTGGAGAGGGAGTGGAGAAAATGGAACACTTCTACACTATTGGTGGGAGTGTAAACTAATGAAACCTCTGTGGAAAGCAGTGTGGCGATTCCTAAAAGCTCTAAAAATCGACCTTCCATGTGACCCCGCGATCCCCCTACTGGGAATATACCCTGAAGAACTCAAATCACTCTATAAAAAAGATACCTGCACACGTATGTTTATCGCAGCATTGTTTCACAATAGCACGAACCTGGAAGCAACCATG
>NW_007245706.1:2913-15829 GCF_000164805.1 Carlito syrichta
TTGAACATCCAACCTAATACTATAAGAAAATGACTGACAGTAGTGGGAAACTATGGGGGGGAGGGAGATGGGATTAACGAGCAAATATGTATCTGGGGATGGGGAAGCACCTCTTATCAATAGGGTACCTGAATGAAATGTATCTGTATACCTAACCCTTAACTGTATCCCACAACATCATAATAAAAAATATTGATTATAAAAAAATAAAAATAAAAATAAATCAACCATAAACAAATTCCATAAGATTTAAATTCTACCATGGTCCTTCTCAGGTCACAGTGGAATAAAAGTAAATATCAACACCAGCAAAATTCCACCAAACCCACAAAGACATTGACACTAAACAGCATGATGCTAAGCAACTCCTGGGTCAACATGGAAATCAAAGCAGAGATTAAAAGATATCTGGAAACAAATGAAAATGAAGAAACATCTTACCAAAATTTCTGGTATGCCATGAAAGTAATACTAAAAAACAATTCACATCTCTATGAACACACATGAAGAAAATGGAAAGATCACAAGTTAACAGCCTAACAAATCACCTAAGGAAGCTGAAAAAGCAAGACCACCAAAAACCTAATTTCAGCAGAAGAATCCAGTCACCAAAATAAAAGCCCAAATTCAGGAAATAGATGACAAAAATATAATACCAAAAAAAAAAAAAATCAATGAAACCAAAAGCTTTTTTTGAATGAATAAGCAAGACTGATGGACCCCTAGCCAGACTGGCCAAAAAAAAAAAAGAGAGAGAAAGCCCAAATAAACACAATCAGAAATGCAAAAGATCAAGTCACAACTGACCCTAAAGAAATTTAAAAGATGATCAGAGATTACTATGTACAGCTATATGGAAAAAAATTCAGAAACCTAAATGAAATGGAGGACCTTCTTACATCACACAATCTCCCCAGGTTGAAACAAGAAGAAATCAAGACCAAAAATAGACTAATAATAACCCAGGAAATTGATAACTACCTACAAAAAAAAAAAAAAAAAAGACCTGCAGCCAATGGCTTTCTGGCAGAATTCTACAAAACATACAAGGAAGAACTGATGCCAATCCTATTGAAAGTATCTTAGGCGATTGAGAAAGATGGAACTCTTTCCAAATCATTTTATGAAGCTAGCATCACATTGATACCCAAACCAGGTAAAGAGCCAATAAAGAAAGAGAACTATAGGCCAACATCCTTGATGAACATCGATGCTAAAATTCTCAACAAGATTCTAGCAAACTGGATCCAACAACACATCTCAAAAATCATCCACCATGACCAAGTAGACTTCATCCCTGGAATGCAGGGCTAGTTAAACATCTGAAAGACCATAAACGTAATTAAATACATCAACAGATGCAAAGACAAAAACCACATGATTATATCATTAGACATTGAAAAGCTTTTGACAAAATCCAGTACCGCTTCTTGATAAAAACCCTCGAGCATCTAGGCATAGATGGAACATACCTCAAAATAGTAAGAGCCATCTATGAGAACCCCACACTCAGCATATTGCTAAACAGACAGAAATTGGAACCATTTCCCCTGAAAACTGGAACAAGACAAGGATGCCCACTCTTAGCCCTCCTGTTCAACATAGTATTGAAAGTCCTAGCTTGAGCAATCAGACAATGAAGGAAATCAGGGGTATCCTAACAGGAAAAGAGGAAGTGACGCTATCCCTCTTTGCAGACGACATGATTGTGTACCTCAAAAGCTCAAGAGAATCTGTCAAAAACCTCCTTGCACTGATAAAGAACTTTGCCAAAGTCTCAGGGTATAAAATAAATGGCAAAGGCAGTCACATTTCTATACACCAACAGTAAACAAACAGAAACCCAGATAAAAAGCAGAATCCCATTCACAATAGCCACACACACACACAAAATGAAATACCTTGGTATCTTCCTAACCAGAGAAATCAAAGACCTTTACAATAAAAACTATAAAACACGGCTCAAAGATATCCAAGAAGACACAAATGAATGGAAAAATATTCCATGCTCATGGATAGGAAGAATCAACATTGTTAAGATGTTCATCCTACCCAAGGCAGTCTACAGATTTAACACAATACCGATTAAATTGCCAGCATCATTCTTCTCAGATCTGGAAATGACAATACAGGATTTCATATGTAAACTTAAATGACCGTGAATAGCCAAAACAATCCTCAGGGGAAAAAAAATCAGGAGGCATCACACTCCTAGATTTTAAACTTTATTATAAAGCTGCAATAATCAAACAGCCTGGTATTGGTACAAGAACAGGCATATAGGCCATGGGAAAAGAATAGAGATTCTGGAAGCAAAACCTCAATTTCTTGACCAACTCATCTTCAACAAAGCCTCCACCATCACCCACTGGGGAGAAGAGAACCTATTCAGTAAATGGTGCTGGGAAAACTGGCTGACCACATGCAGAAGATTAAAATAAGACCCCTGCCTATCACCATACACAAAAATTAACTCTAAATGGGTCAAAGACCCAAACATAAAACCTCAAACTATAAGAACCTTAGAAAACGCAGGAGACACCATTATGGAAGTTGGAATTGGCAACCAATTCCTGATCAAAACTCCAAGCGTCCATGCCATAAGAGATAAGATAGACAAGCGGGACCTCATCAAACTTACAAGCTACTGCAAAATCAAAGAAACCATCAAGAGAGTGGGGAGACAGCCCACAGACTGGGAAAAAATATTTGCCAACTGTATATCTGACAATGGCCAACATCTAGGATCTACAAGGAACTCAAACATGCTAAAAAGAAAAAAACAAATAGCCCCATTACAAAGTGGGCAAGAGATAGTAATTGACACTTCTCAAAAGAAGACATAGGAGCAGCCAACAGATACATGAAAAAATGCTCAACCTTGCTAGTCATCAAAGAAAGGCAAATTAAAATCACACTGAGATACCATCTAACTCCAGTCATAATGGCCATCATCAATAATTCAAAACATAACAGATGCTAGGCAGGATGCAACAGCAAGGAAACACTTCCACACTGTTGGTGGGAGTGTAAACTAGCATGACCTCTGTAGACAACAGTGTGGCGATTCCTAAAAGATCTAAAAATCTACTTCCCATATAACCCTGCAATTCCCCTACCCAGAGGAACTCAAATCACTCTATGAGAAAGATACCTGCATATGCATGTTTATTGCAGCATTATTTACAATAGCAAAATTATGGAACCAACCATGCTGCCCATCGAACAAGAACTGGATAAAAAGAATGTGGTACATATACACGACAGAATATTATGCAGCCATAAAGAAGGACAAAATTATGAGCTTCGCAGCAACTTGGATGGACTTAGAGGCTATAATACTGTGATCTAGCACAGAAACAAGAGACGAGTATCACATGTTCTTACTCATAAATGGACCTTGAACAACTATCATAATACTGTCAGAAAGGGATTGGCAGTAATGGGAAACTGCCAGGGGATAGATGGGCACACCTCATCAACAAGTGTTCCTGCATAATGAACATTTGTATACCTAACCCTAAGCCTGAATTGTACCCCACATCTTTTTAAAACATGTTAAAAAATTAATTTAAAAAATTGCTAAGAGAGATTCTGTTTCTCCCCGCAAAAAAGGTATGTGAAGAATTCGTCAATTAGTTTGATTTAGCTGTTCTGTTGTACACCATAAATACTTAATTTTTATTTGCCAACTTAAATAATAAACTAGATTTAAAAAAAAAAAAGAAGTTTAACATTTCCTGCCTTTTGACCTCAGATTCTAACAGACCATCAACCTGGTTTGATTCTGGTTCAAAAAGTAATCGCCACTTAACAGACATCATCTTTCAGACAACAGTGGTGATGTATTTTTAAGGATGCTGATATGGCAGTCATTTCTGTGCCACAGAGAGGACTGTCAATCAAAACAGACTTGTTGGACTGTCAATCAAAGCAGATTTCGGCTTTCAGACAATGATATATATCTGTCAGGATTGTCGAATTTTCTTTCAGGCTGCCCTATTGAGTTACTTAGAGAAGAGAATTTAGCTAAATAGTGTGTTTTCTGGATCCCTGAAAAGCAAACATAATCAGTTCTAGTTTACTCACTTGGCTGTCTACAAGTGCTGTGAAGTTAACTACCGCTACCAAATTTTCAGATGAGAAACCTAAAGCGCAGGAAGTCAAATGCTTGCACAAGGTCTGGCAAAAATCTAAGCAATAGAAACTATGTAACAA
This sequence comes from Carlito syrichta, assembly GCF_000164805.1. Taxonomy (NCBI): domain Eukaryota; kingdom Metazoa; phylum Chordata; class Mammalia; order Primates; family Tarsiidae; genus Carlito; species Carlito syrichta. Next base: position 7,132 of record NW_007245706.1, read on the forward strand.
TGGGTTCCCTGTTCCCTTTTCCAGGTGTCCTTCCTGCTGGACCATCTGTCTCAGACCAATGATATGTGCCAGCTTTTACCTGTAACCACTGGTGTCTTCTTCATGGTGTGTAGCAGTCCACAAGCACAGGCCAGGTGATATCTAAAATTTCATAACCCAAGGATGCATGGTCCTGGATAATCTGAGTTAATATATTAAAAGCATATTTCTATAGAATACATATTACAATGGCTTATGAGTTGTTTTATTCCACACTTAACATAAATAGTGTTCAGCTATGTGCTCAGCTGAAACAATAGCCACCTTGTCTAACACTGTTTCTTGAGAAAATATGCTTCAAGTAATAAATATCAGATTTTTAAATTAATAACTGAATGACTGGGTGTGGTGGCTCATGTCTGTAATTCCAGAACTTTGGGAGGCTGAGGCAGGCGAATTGCTTGAGCCCAGGACTTCAAGACCAGCCTAGGCAACATAGTGAGACCTCATCTTTACAAAAAATAAAAAAAAATTACCTGGACATAGTAGCACACACCTGTAGCCCCAGCTACTTGGAAGGCTGAGGTGGAAAGATCACCTGAGCTCGAGTTCAAGGCTGCTGTAAGCTGTAATTGTGCCACTGCACTCCACCCCAAGTGACAGAGTGAGACCCTGACACCAATAAAAATATTAATTAAATTAATTAATTAATCACTGGAATACATCTGATTTACAAACTAAAGCTATAACTAGTATATAAACTCTCATTGGTTATGTTGAGAATTAGTAGAATTTTGTAACCATGAGTAAATCCTATCTAAAAGATAAGCTCTCCTATTTGGGTCAGAGTCTCACTGTGTCGCCCAGGCTGAAGTACAGTGTGTCGCCCATGGCCACCCCAGCACTGACCTCCTGGGCTCAGGTGATCCTCCTGCCTCAGTCTTTCAAGTAGCCAGAACTACAGGTGCCTGGCTAATTATTTTGATTTTTGTTTTTTGGATATATTGTAGAGAATAGGTCTCATCAAGTTGCCCAGGCTGGTCTCAAATTCTGGGCTCAAGCAATCCTGTCACCTCAGCCTCCCAAAGGGCTGGGATTACAGTTTTGAGCCACAGTGCCCAGTCAGCTCTCCTATGTTTTAAACACTTAAAGTTAAAATCAGTCATTTTTATCCATGCATTATCGGTGAAGAGTTTTTTTTCTTGCAACTACAGAAGTCAACTGACTCCTTGGTGGCTGGCTTGTCAGAAAAGGCATCCCTAAATTAATACAGTAGTGAAGAATTAACTTTGTCTTCTTAGGAGTTGATGACATATGGCTCCTCACCTGCTTCCTGGCATGTGGGCATTAAGTGTGGGTTAGTGAAAGTCACTCATGAGAACCTGGAGTGGGCACTGGTTACCAGATTTGAGACAGGTGTTTCCATGAAGAAATTAAGGTTCTTTAATTTCACAGCTGAGCCTGGAGGTGGAGGGAGGTATGAGAAGAGCCTTGAATTTGAGAAACAAAGGGCCATTCCTCTGCAGGTGAGAAAAGTGTGGTTTTTTGCATCCTAGAGACTGTGTCTGCTGAAAAACTTCATTTATTAAATTAATATTCTAAATGTGCAGTGTGTTTTATACAGGACCATAAGTAAATATATCGGCTGTTGTATTTTTAACAAAACCCATTGCAGCATGGCCTTCTGTACATCCATACATTTGCTTAGGCCAAGGTGAAACAGCTTGGGGCAACCCTGCCTTCAGCGAAACTGCATGAAGAATGGACACTTCATAGTTAAGACATTCTTACCCTATTTCCCTGCCCACCACATCTGGGTGTGTTGCCTTTGTTTGACCCTTGTACACACCTAGGCACTAAACTCCACTTCTTTGCCAACTCATGCAAAAGATATTGAACATTTGGGACATTCGGAGGAAGGTACGGCACGGCATCCCACCGTTTTCCTAACTGCTTTTCCTTCTCCTTCCCTCTTCAAACTACCTCAGCCTGCCCCTCTCTCAGTCAGGATAGGTTGACTGGTGCTGTGGTACAAAGCAGCTCCAACAGCAGTGGCTTCGAACATCGGCAGTGGAGTGAGCCCTTCATTTATGTACTTGGAGAATTCAGTGAGACAATCTAAGGCCAAACCTTACATTTATATCTTTTGTACCATGGATAGTTATTCAGATACTGAGAACGTGATATGCCAAAGTGGACACTGTGGCTTCCTAAAAGGCAGAGTTGACTTTATTTCAGCCTAAAGATTTCTACTTTAGTATTTGTTTCAGGGTCAAATGGGGACTTTAAAAAATCCAGATGTGTGAGTGCCTCTCACGAATATCTGATTCAGTGGATTTGAAGTGGGGTCCAGGACTCCACATTTTTAACAAGCTTCCCACAAAACCCTGAAAATCATCCAGGTTTGAGAATCACTTTTCAGGTTTGGGGTCAGCAAACAACAACATCCAAGCCAAATCCAGCCTCCCACCTGTTTGTGTAAATAAAGTTTTATTGGAACACAGACATGCCATTTGCTTGTGTATTGTGTAGAGCTGCTTTTGAGCTATAATGGCAGAACACTTGTGACAGAGACTACAGATAAAAATATCATCTTGTTCTTTTTTTTTTTTTTTGAGTTGGAGTCTCACTCTGTCGCCCAAACTGGAGTGCAGTGGCCGCTCCCGGCCACTGCAGCCTCGACTTGCCAGGTTCCAGCGATCCTTCTGCCTCAGCCTTCTGAGTAGCCGGAATTACAGGCACGCACTAATACCTTGCTCTTTATAGAAAAATCTTGCTGCCCCCTATTGTTATCTGTTTTATAACTAATTGCCAGAGCCATGGTATTACTTATGATGAGAACGAAGTAAGGCAACGTATCAGATAATCACTAACGAAAACAATAAAAAACTGAATTTTTGAGTCGTCTTCACAAAAGAAAGATGATCCTTTTTAAATTTTCAATAGCTTTGGGGGGTACAAATAGTTTTTAGTTCCACGGTTGCATTGTACAGTCACAAAAAGTCTGAGCTTTAAGTGTACCCACCATTCCCATCTGTGCACCTTGTACCCAAGAGGTGATTTTCCTCCCCCTTCCCCATTCTGAGTTTCTAATGTCCATGATATCATTCTCTGTGCCTTGGCAGCCCCTTAGTTTAACTCCCACTTTTTAGAGAACATGTGGCATTTGGTTTTCTGCTCCTGAGTTAGTTCAGTTAGGATGATGTTCTCCAATTCCATCCAAGTTGTGGCAAAAGACATTATTTCATTCTTTTCGATAGCTGAATAGTATTCCATGTGATATATATATACCACATTTCCATTATCCACTGATCATTTGATGGGCATTTAGGTTGATTCCACATCTCTGCAACTGTGAACTGTGCTGCGGTGAACATGCAGGTGCAGGTGTCTTTTTTATATAATGACCTGAGACCATAAAAAACCCTAGAAGAAAACCTACGAAAAAAATCATCTGGACATTGGCTTACGCAAAGAATTTATGGCTAAAACCCCAAAAGCAAATGTAACTAGAACAAAAATAAATAAGTGGACTTAATTAAACTAAAAAGCTTCTGCACAGCAAAACAAAAAACAAAACTCAACAAAGCAAATAGGCAACCTACAGAATGGGAGAAGATATTGACAAACTATACATCTGACGAGGGACTAACATCCAGAATCCTCAAAGAACTCAAACAAATCAGCAAGAAAAAAGCAAACAACCCCATTAAAAAGTGGGCAAATGACATGAACAGATATCTCTCAAAAGTAGATAGACAAATGGCCAACATATGAAAAAATACTCAGCATCAACTCATAATTAGGGAAATGGAAATTAAAACCACAATGAGATAGCACCTTACACCAGTCAGGATGGCCATTACTTACAAAATCAAAAAGCAATAGATACTGGTGCAGATGTGGTGAAAAGGGAACACTTATACACTGTTGGCAGGGGTGTAAATGAGTACAACTTCTGTGGAAACCAGTACGGAGATTTCTCAAAGAACTAAAAGTAGATCCAGCAATCTCACTACTAGGTATCTACCCAAAGGAATAGAGGTCCTTATAGATGATCCTTTTGTTGTTGTTGTTGGAGTCTCACTCTGTCGCCCAGGCTGGAGTGTAGTGGCACGCTCAAGGCGACTGAAGCCTCAACCTGCTGGGCTCAGGCAATCCTTCTGCCTCAGCCTTCCAAGTAGCTGGAACTACAGACATGCGCCACTATACCCAGCTAATTTTTTGATTTATTGTAGAGATAAAGTCTCGCCAAGTTGCCCAGGCTGGTCTCGAGCCCCTGAATTTAGGCAATCCTCTCGCCTTGGCCTCCCAAAGTGCTGGGATGACAGGCTTGAGCCACTGAGCCCAGCCCATTAGTGATCCTTTTTATACACAGAGCCAAATTAATTTTTTCTGAGTTATACTGACCCCCAGTGGTAGAAGGGTTAAATCACAGATTCTTAATAGGATTGTCTCCTATTGTTAATTAGTTCTTAAAATTGGTCATACTTACAGACTTTGTAGGAAGAGACTTTCAAAGTGAGAGTTCATTTGGTAGAACTGAACAGGACCAGCCTTGGAAAGGTTGATAATTTTAATGAGAACTAGAATCCCTTTCTTCTGCAGAGTTCTTTTCAAAGACTAGTACTCAGTGTGGAATTTACAGTTAGATAGGTCATTTATACTCCAATGTGATACATTGTCTTGGGGACGTTACGACCATCTATGAGGCCACGTCTATCTCTAAAATTGAAGCACAGTATAATGGATATGGTAAGACGACATGGTATGTATTATGATGAACTGGATGAAAGAAAAGTGGGCTCAAACAGAAATCTGGACGTGTGTAAACACATGCCAAGGGAGTTAGCAAAGGGGATGGCACATGTGTTGGCAATAATGAGATGGCAGAGGTCATGGCAGAGGTTGACTTTCGGCCTTGACTACTGATCAAAATCCTCTGGGGAGCTTTTAAAAATTACTAATGGCCAGTCTCCAATTCCTGGAGATTCCGATCTAATTGGTCTGTGACAAGACCCAGACAACAGTCTTTATTTTTTTTAAGCTCTCCAAATGATTGTAACGTGCAACCAAGGTTAAGAATTATTATTCTACAGCAGTGTTTCTCTCATTTTAATGTATACTCAGATCACCTGAGGTTCTTTATCTTTAATTGAGTTGGGCAACACTTCGTTTCATAAAATAGAGTAAGAGTCCTGGGATCTCTCTAACTTTAAATTGTGATCCAGTCAGTGTGTGACAGCATCTGAGAATCTGATTCCTATCGAGTGCCAAGGTGCTGCTGCTGCTGTCTGTGGACCCTGCAATGAGTGGTAAGAAATTAGATCATTCCTAGCCACACTTCTTATGTAATTTCAGTGGTTCTGAGATTATTTAAAGTACACAAGTATTTTAAATAATACTCACCTAAGAGCTAAACAACCGTGCAAATTTGTAAGTTTCAGTCTCAGAAATTAAAAATCAGAAGACATCAGTTTTCACCAAGTGTCCCAAGTGATTATGAGATTCATAGTCTATGGACCAAACACACACTATCCTACTCAAATAATATCTGTTCTACAAATCACAGTGTTTACAAGGCAGCACCATGAGTTATTCATTTTACAAGCTACTTAGACAAAGTGCAGAAATTTTTTTTTATTACAGATGTGAGGAAAAAATTACCCCAAAATTTAGTGACTTAAACTAATAGTGATACTATTATCTTATGATTTTGTGGGTCAGAAATTTGGGCAGAGGTTGGCTGGGTGATTCTGCTCCCTTGTCGTGTATCTGAAGTCACTTAGCGTCTGGCTAGTGAACGGACTGGTCTGAAGAATCCAAAATGTCTTCATTCATTTTGCATGCCTTGGTAAGTATGGCTTCCCAAGGTGGGCCCAAGACTGTCACCTGGAATGCCTATACATGGCCTCTCCAGTCACGCAGTCTCAGGGTACTTTTAGTAGGTTTCTTTTACATGGCGTCTAAAGCGTCCCAGAGTATTCCAAGACACAGACAATGAAACTGCCATTCTGACAAGGACTGGGTTTGGAAACAGCACAGTGCCATTTCAGTCATAGTTTATTGGTCAAAGCTCATTCAGATTCAAAACGAGGAGTCATAAACAGGCTGGTTTCATGTGCATGCAACCCCACAAAGAATGCCCTAAGTCTATAATACTGAGTGATCTCTCACAGAAACAAAGATCTAAGTATCACATGTTCTCACTCATAAGTGGACCTTGAACATCTATCATGATACTACAAGAAAAGGACTGACAGTGGTGGGAAACTGGGGGGGGGGTAGGGAGGGAAAGGGAGATGGGACTAATGATAGTCAGTATCTGTCTGGGGACAGGGAGACACCCCTTATCAACAAGGGTGCCTGAATGATGCATATTTGTAAACCTAACCCTTAACTGTACCCCACAATTTTAAAATAAAAAATGTTTAAAATAAAAAAAATTAAAAAGTTAAAGTCTGAAAAAAAAAAAAGAATGCCCTGTGTACTCACACATGGCCTGAACTCAAAAGGGGACCACATCTGGTTTAATGCTCTGCTGTTGCCATCTTGAAATTCTTTATAACTTTAAAACACTGAGCACTTCATTTCCATTTCCCACTGGGTCCACAAATTATGTAGTTGTTTTAGTCATAAACTTCACATTTCCATGGGAAACATACCTTTAAATTTTCAGGGCCATCTTTAACAAGTCACCTGCCAGAGATTTTACTCCTCGTTATATTTTTGTGTTCAAAATTAACTTCTTGAAATGTAGAGTGGAGTATATGGGTTAAATTCAGCATAAAGAAGAAAAACAGATTATAAGGTTAGAAATGATACTAAATTATGTCATGTTTTAGGATTAAGAAATATGTTGAAAAACAACCACACTATCATACTATCTGCTAGCACCCAAGATGTGATCACCTTTGTGCTCACTCGGTTGGTTACCTCAGCACTGACCAATAGTTATCCAAGATCAGTATGCATGTTGAACGTGTATGTGGTATCTGTCATGCGAAAGACAGTCAATGATCACTATATTACAGGAGGACATCTCCAGGATCTCAGTAAGCCTGGACTTGTGTTTTGAATTATGTCCAAAGCTGTTTAAAAGTTATTAAGGAAGGCAGTAACAAATAGTCTTTCTGAGAGCTGGGAACACATTTGGCATTTCTTTGGATCATCAGTCATAGGCACCACGTTATGTACCCAAAAGGAGCTCAAGAACAACAAATAACAACTACCCAAGCCAAGAGTGATAGAATGTAGATTCAACCACTGGAGAACAACTCAAGAACAGCAGCTATAGTGTTTTGCACACAGTAGGTAATGATTGTTGAAATAAAACTGCTGATGCGACAAACTCTCCAAAGATGTGACTGACCAGGGAAAGTTTCTTAGAGAAGGAAGCTAGACTATGAAAGATGCAAGGCTGGCAGAAAGCACTGAAAGGAAACAGAAACCATACTGCTATGAGGAGAAGAAAATCAGCCTGACCTGAGTGAAGAAGCGTGCATCAGAGGGATGTCACGGGATAGAGAAGAGGTGGGAAAGAAGAGATGCACTCAGTTCCAGACTTGTCATCTGAATTTACAAGTTGTGGGAAGTTAGCATAGTTACTCTGGACATTTGTTGGGAGGCAGGGGATGATGGCTTTTGTATAATTGTGAAAGCGTTCAGCTGAGGCCCATGCCAAAGGAGGTGCGAGGATAAAAACTTTCAAAGGTGTGGATCAGAAACCAACTCCTTTGAAAACAGTGGGTGATCCCTTCAACCTCTGATTCACACTGACGGTATAAAAACTGGAAGTTAGAAATCAGAAAGGATTTGAAAAGGTAGACCGTCCTGAAGGTGCTGTGACGGTGGAAATGTTTCCCTTTATCTCAGGCGACTACCCGAGGAACTTTAAAGGTATCCCCTGGATTTTGAAGAACACAAAGGCGTGGTGTCTGGCCTCCTGAAGAAAATCTAGAGGGTCAGAGAATGGAAGACTATCCACTGTGGCAGAGGGAGTGAAGGAGAGATTGTTTTGGAGATAGAATTGGACTCCATTCCCAGAGCTCTCGGGGGAAGACTAGTTCACTACTGTGGTCGATGTTCTGTTGACTAAAGGAATTGCCTCTCGGCTCCTGGAAGCGCTGCCACAGGCAGCTCTCAGCTGGGATAGATCACCTTGGGTAAAGAGAACCGACAAGCGGCCCGGGGGTATCAAGCCCCCGACCCCCAGTCCAGGACTACCCTGCGGGCCCGTCCCAGCTCCGGAACCCCCTGAAGGGTTGGTCGAGACCTCCTGGGAATGCAGCACAGCTCAGCTTCTCCTTCTGGCCAGTCTGGCGTCTGTTCCTTCCTTTCCACCACTGCAGGCGGTGCCTGGTTATGTCCCTCAGGGTCGCCTCCCAGGAAGCCTAACCCACACCACCTGTAGATCAGACGTGGGCTCCATGGCAGATGAAACAGTGTGCATACGCAGGTCTGTCCGAGGAGGACCCTAGAGGTATGAGCAAACAAGAGAAAGGATAACTAAAGTACTGCTGGGGGAAGGAGAGAGCAACCGCGGGAACAAGCGCGTCAGCTCTGGCTACGGGAGTTGAAGAGCAAAGGCCTCCGGCGCCAGGAGAGGGGGTATTTCACAGAACTTACGCAGCTATGCGGGAAGGAAAGGGCCGGCTCTTACAGCTCACCAACTCCAAGGGCGGGACGGAGAGAAGCCTGCGACCGCGCCCCCCGCCCC